>NW_005841855.1:5330067-5343917 GCF_000455745.1 Alligator sinensis | reverse complement strand
AATGGTCATAAACTACTACAAGACCGTTTCAGGCTGGACATAAGGAAGAATTTCTTTACTGTCCGAGCCCCCAAGGTCTGGAACAGCCTGCCACCGGAGGTGGTTCAAGCGCCTACATTGAACACCTTCAAGAGCAAACTGGATGCTCATCTTGCTGGGATCCTATGAACCCGGCTGACTTCCTGCCCTTTGGGCAGGGGGCTGGACTCGATGATCTTCCGAGGTCCCTTCCAGCCCTAATGTCTATGAAATCTATGAAATATATATATAGGTATCAGTTGAATACAATGTTTACTTGATATATTTACAATTTTAAAGCAATTTGGAAGCATACCAGTGCCTCAATCACTGTAATAAAATAAATTCTAAATACCTATAAATTTGGGTATTTGATTTTGGGTTTTTTATCGTGGAGAATCAGAGCTCCCCCTGCCCCCTTAGCTCACAGAGCGCAGGTCCAGCCCCATGGCCCTGCTGGTGCCCCTTACTCTCCTCTCTCAGCCCTCCCAGCTCTGCTGATGATCCTCACCCCCTGCCCCCCACCCTGCTGGAGGGGGCCCCCAGCTTCCAGGGCTACAGAGCCAGGGACCTGGGTCCACAGCCCCCTGCCCCTGGCAGGAGGCAGTGGCTGCTGCAGCAGAGCAGAGCCCAGCTCCCCTCCTTTTGCCTGCCTGCTGCAGGCTCAGGTGGGGTGGGCTGGCTCCCCACTGCTGCATGCACTCCGGAGGGGGCAAGGGTGGGCGTGGGCTGTAAGCTTGGGGCTCCCTGTCCTGCTGCCCTCCCACGGGGCCTCCACAGCCCGGCAGGTGCGACCCAGAGTGGCAAGACACAGTGGGGCCATGCAGGGAAGCTTGTTGCTACTGAGAGCTCTGTGCTGCCCTGGTGATGTGTCTCCTGTACATGTGGGAGCAGCAGGAGTGGCAGTGCAGGGCTGTGTCTCTTGTTGCAGCCACACAGGCAGGGGATGCCTCGGCAGGGCAGCATGGTCCTCACAGCAGCAACAAGGTTCCCCACACGGCCCCTACTCTGCCCTACCACGTTGGGTGGCACCCGCTGGGCTGCAGAGACCCCAGGGGAGAGAAGCAGGGCAGGGAGCCTGAGCCTGCAGCTGGCAGCCCATGCCCACTCCTGCCCCATGCACAGATCTGGGGAGCACAGGTGACCCCTGATGCACAGGTGACCACTGTATGCACTCCCCCCTGAGTGCATACAGTGCCAAGAGTCAGCCCCACCTCCCACCTCCCCATCCCGCTCCCCACCGGAGCCCTGCAGCCGTGCATTGTGGCCCCAAGCCCCATGCACAACCCAGCCGGGCAGCAGCCCCAGCCCTGCCCAACTCACTCCCTCCTTCCCTATGGGGCCCTCACATGTGAGAGCTGTTCTCCAAGCTGGTGGCCATGTGCATAAACATGCACATGGTGCCCCCTGCCTGAGCACCCTCCTCCTGCTCCACCTCAGCCCTTTGTAGGCTGCAACTCTGCCAGTTTGCAGAGCACTGTTTGCAAAACTGTAAGATCCGTGGGTTTCTCCATTAAAATGAGAAATCTGCGATTTCCTTAGGTAGAGGAGGAAATCCACATTTTTCTCCATTTTTCTGTGGGAAATGGAAAACCTGGATTTCTGATGATCATCTATAACCTTGAAGATATAGCAAAATACTTAAATTACTGCTATTACACAGGTGTCAACCATGTAAATTATCATGCACTTAAGTGCCATTTGTAAATATGTATACATCTGCATTTTTTTAAATTAAGGTACTTCCAAATTTTAACATGTGGGAATGCAGTATTTTTATATTCAAGATAAATATATATGTATCAGTTGAACACAATGTTTTATTCATATATTTACAATTTTAAAGCAATTTGGAAGCCTACCAGTACCTCAATCATTATAATAAAATAAATTCTAAATATCTATATATTCTGGCATTTGATTTTGGTTTTTTATCATGGAAAATCAGAACTCCTTCTGCCCCCTTACCTCACCAGGATGCAGGTCCAGCTGCAGCTGTCCCCCATGCTGCATTGTGGCACTAAGCATCCCTGATATGCTGATGCCCTGCCTATGCCATTGCCCCTCACTCCCAGCCCACAGACCCCTGGCCCTGCCAGTGCCCCTCACTCCTGACCTGCTGCCTCCTGCCCCCAGGCCCTAGCCCCCCAGTGTGTAAGGAAGCAAGTGGGTGTGTGGGAAACAGGATGGGTGTGTGGGAAAGGGGGTGTGTGGGCACAGGTGGCACATGGAGGGGCAGGAGGGCACAGGCAACTTATCGGGGGGGGGGGGCACGTGCTCCCTGAGATTTCTGAACCCACAGCAGGGCATGAGGCTGCATTGTTTCCAAATATCTTTTCCAAATTTACAATTAAAAATAAATACCTTTTTCATCTGAAGATCTCAAAGTGCTTTATGAAGGCGACTTATCACTACTTTACAGAGTGAAAAACCAATGCACAAAGAGGTTAATTGACTAACTCACAGGTAGCCAGTTGTTGAATGATGCATAGGGTTGGCAGCTGAGACTCCCAGGCCCTCCTCTTCTCAATCAGATTGTGTGCTGTACTTCAGATTGTGTGCACATGATACTTCTAAATCAGAGTACTATGTAGAGAACTATATCTTGTTTTACCTCAACATGTTTTAATTACTGCAATGGTAATGAGTGAATACATTTTAATATGTGCTTGTGAGAACCGTGGTACAGATTAGCATTGGGGCTAGGAAAACTTATGGGTATAACTTAGCCTGTCAAAATATAAAAGCATCCTGTGTTTTTAGGTAAAAATGCATTAGAACATGCTCTGAATTTTATCTCCCCAGTTCTCTGGTTAAATCTGGAACAGTAAAGAAGTTATGAGAATGCACTTTCTTCATTTTTATTGAAAATAATGTCTATTGATTGTGGATATTTTGTCTACTACCTCAGCTAGAAGGTTGAGAGCACATACCCAGTTTTTTTTCTTTTCTGGAAGATCACCCACTCTGTACTCATAGATTCATAGATGTGGGGTTGGAAGGGACCTTGCAGATCTAGTCCAACCCCCTGCCCTGGGCAGGAGAGAAAACTGGGCTCAAATAACCCCAGCTAGGTAATCATCAAGCCTCCTCTTAAAGACCCCCAAGGTAGGAGCCAGCACTACTTCCCTTGGAAGTTGGTTCCAGATTCTAGCCTCCCTGACTGTGAAGTAGTGCCTCCTGATGTCTAGTCTAAACCTACTCTCAAGCAACTTATGGCCGTTATTCCTTGTTACTCCGGAAGGCGCTAGGGGAATAAGGTCTCTCCCATTCTCCGCTGGTCCCCCCGGTAAAAAAAATTAATTTATAGACGGCCTCCAGGTCTCTTCTCAGCCTTCTCTTGTGAAGGCTGAACAGGTTAAGGTCCTGTAACCTCTCCTCTTAGAGTCTGCCCTGCTGTCCCTGGATCACGCAAGTGACCCTCAATTTGGACCCTCTCAATGCTGTCCACATCCCTCCTGAAGTGCGGCACCCAGAACTGGATGCAGTACTCCAACTGCGGCCTGACCAGTGTCACATGGAGGGGGAGGATCACCTCCTTGGACCTGCCTGAGATGCATCTGTGGATGCACGACAAGGTACGGTTAGCCCTACTGACCATGTTCTCGCATTGGTGGCCCATGTTCATCTTGGAATTGATAATGACTCCAAGATCTCTTTCTGCCGCTGTGCTTTCGAGGAGGGAGTTCCCCAGCCTATAGGTATGCTGCTGGTTCTTACTGCCCAAGTGCAGCACCCTGCGCTTGTCAGTATTGAATCCCATCCTATTCTCATTTGCTCACCCCTGTAACCTGTCCAGGTCCAGCTGTATCCTGACCCTCCCTTCTAGCGTACCTCAGTAGCTTGGCAAAATTGAGAATCATTAGGACATGGTAGAAAGGTCCATTCCTTACTGTCTGCCCATTATGGAAGGATTGGACCAGTTGGCCATCCTGAACACTAACATTCACCTAACCCCATCTAATAAAAGCAAAAAAAAAAAAAAAGCTGTTAGGCTGGTCTTTCCTGCTATCAGAAATGCCTGAAGCTCAGTCTCTTCCTTCCCTGGACAAAGGGGGAGATAAGGTAAACATTGAGACCATACATGTAGCATTTGCCATCAGGTTGTATATGTTATAAGCTTTGACCCAGCTTCCACTGCATGGTTCTAGATATGAAATAAGACATATAGAAGAGAGTCCAAACCAGATCAGAAGTAGCCTTTTTCTTGTCAACTTTGTTTTAATGAAGGGATATTCAGGTATTTTTTGTTACAGATAATCTTTCAAAAATAAAGTGTTCTTTGTTGGAAATTACTCTTGTCTGCCTGTATTTCTGCCTTTATATATTTGGACTTGTATGGTTTTTTATGTGCTGTGTGTCTGATTCTGAATTTAGATTTAATATTCACTTACAATTGTGCTTAATTCTGGTTTCTTCTCTCCTTTAGGCCTCTGAGATGCATGGTTCTCTCCATTGGATGTGTCTACATGTGCTGATTTAAGGTGCATTAGCTGATTTAAGGCACATTAAGGACACAGGCCTGCATGTGTGCACCCTTAATGGGCCTTAAAAATGGTGATTTTAGGCTATTTGTGTCTAAATTTGCAAAAGCAAGCATCAAATTTAGGTACAAATAGCTAAAGCACTTTAACGCATGTGTAGACACACTAAGGTGCATTAACATTTTGTATGTCAATTGACTTGGAACTAACTTTAGTCCCAAGTCAGTCTGCATACTGCGTTAATGCGCTTTAGCACGTGCATGTGTACATGTGCACCTAAGTTGCCTTAATGTGTATTAGGCAAATACACATTAAGTTTAGGCACATGTAAAAACATGTGTAGACACGCCTATTATGTATTTTTCTTAACTCTGGGTACAGGGCACACTTGCCAGGTTTCCCACTGTAGACTTTTGGTAGAGAAAATGGACAAATGGGCTGCGTCCACACATGGCATGGACGTTTGGTTTCCCCGGAACAATTAGCAATGGTGCACCTTCCACTACTGCTACTTGTCCCCAGGAAATGCCCATGCCACGTGCACTCTGGCACATGGCAAGTTATCCCCAGTGTGGTAAGAGAGGCTGGGGCCGCACTGGTCTGGCCTCACCAGCCTTACCTGGGGTCCTCCTGGGGCTGCAACAGTGGCAATTCTGCCATGTGGAGCCTGACCGGCAGCTGCAGCATTGCTCTGGAAGGCCTGGCTCTACTTTTGAGCACTGCATACTGCCTGTATGAGCACTGTTCTGCTTTTTTTCTGCGTAGGTTTTTTTGTCCCCTGGATAAAAGGTTCAATTTTTAGAATTCTTCTAAAGTGCAGTTAACTTTCTTAACAGTTACTTTCAATTCTACATCTAATTCAGTATACTCCAGGTCTTAAAACATGTTTGTTATCACGTCTAAGAAAACTTAATTTTTGCTTAGAACTGAAGCATACATAAACAGAGGTCATTAGAAAGAAATGATCATTTTTTTTACTACCAGCACCTTAGGACATTAGTCTTGCCAACCTTTCACTTGTGACAGGGTCTTTCATAAAGCACTAGTCCCTGCAGTGTACATTTTTTGTTTGAGAAACTGATTTCTATTGCAGTATGTGAATACTAGTAGGAGGACAAAACTATATTAACTTTACTTTGTTCATTGCATCTGAAACTGAGAAACAAGGCCTGCTGTGAAACAGGGGAAGGGCCTAACTAGGCCATCTTTTTATAGGTTGTAAGCATTTACTTGGCCTACATCTGGGCATATGTGGAAGGAATACTTAAAAAATAGTACTCTGATAATAAAGAGAAAAATTACTGTTTTTGAAAAATGCAGCCAAATACTGACAATTTAAAAGAAAAAGTGGGTCAAGCATAATGTCTTTGGGACAGGGACTGCATTGTTGTTATGTGTTTATACAGTATCTAGCTTCTAATCCATTGGGACTTTGTATATAACTTGAGCTCCTAAGTACTCTCACAGTCCAACCCTTTCTAATTTCAAGCTCTGGAAGGAACTGCGAAGCAGTAAGCACACATCTTTCGGCTTCATCTTGTCCCTAAGTTTCATCTTGTCCCTAAGTTTCTTCCCATAACCTCTGTCCCCTCCAATCTCTCTCAGTCCTTTTAACCCTCCACCCTTGGTAGCTCATCCCAGCCCCATTCTCCTCTCCACCAAATCATTCCCTATTTCCACTCCCTGGGCTTCAACCCACACCTACACTATTTGCCCAGCCTTTGTTCCAGCCTCATTCTCTCAGTTATCAGTACTGGCATCTGTTTTTACATATCTGCCAGTCCTAGTCTCACCAGTGCAGGGATCAGAAGGTTCAGTACAATCAAGCGTTCAAGAATTGCACAACTTTTTATTGTGAAACAGCAGACCAGCCCCTGCACACCTCTAACTACCCCTCTGACTGACTATCTCTCAACTACCAACTTCCCCAGTCTCCTCAGTTAAGGAGCATCTCTAAATTACAACTTCTATCATTACTGGCTCTTGTCTCTGCACATCCAGTAGTCCTAGTCTCACCAGGTTTCTTTTCTCAATCTGTTTTCCCAGCTCTTGTCCCATTGGCATTTGAGGCAGGAAGCTCTACCTCCACACTGCCTGGGCCAGAGGCATAACTGGGTAGTTCTGTGCCCTAGGGGAGTGGCAGCGCGAGGCAATCACTGTAGCTGGGCTGGCTGTGACAGCACTCAGGCCAGCAGCATAGCAGCTGCTATTTTTGCACCTCTTCCTAGGTTGGTGCCTGTGGCTGGTACCCCTCTCCTTCCTATTTACATTTCTGGCCTAGGTTGTAATGGAGGGCATTGCATGCTCTCCTGTCATTGAGAGCAAAGGAGACAAACTTCTTCCTCTCATTTCTCCTATCCTTTTCCTCCCTGCCCCCAACACTCTCCCCTCTCCCTGCCCCACCACCTGCCAATCCTGCCTGCAACTCCATTTGGCCAACAGCAGCAAGTATAAGGACAGACATTTAAAGAGATTTTAATGGCTGAATACTAAGATAGCTCCACAGAGTATATGTAAACTGAAACTTCAGAGATGTGGCCGAGTTGGTACAGAATGATACAGAGAAAACAAAAGGCAAATATTGGACTTAAAGACACATTTCAAGTTCCTGATGCTAACCATAAAGGCACTAAAAGTGTGCAGATAAAATACCATCAGAAACATTTAAGTTGGGCAAAATATTCAGGCCAATGTGTCCATACCCTCAGAAAAATTTGAGTAACAGTGAAGCTTGGACACAGTCACTATGAGATCCTTGGATTGTGTACCATAAGGAACAATTAGGAGAATATAGCAGTGCAAGGGTAATGGAACTGAGAAGCATCGCATATAGAATTAAGAAATACAGATTTTATAAGACAGTAATAAAATTTGTATTTCTCTATATCATTGTATTGAAAACATAACTATGAAATCAGCCTCTCCATATAATATTCCTCCTAAGGTATTATATTTATTATATATTGGCCTACTTTTATAAAAGGCAGATAATTGAGGAGGTAGATGGAAAATTATAGAAAATGTATTCCAAATCCAAGGATGTACATAAGAAATGCCATACTGAGTTACGTAAGAATGGTCCATCTAGCCCATTATCCTGTCTCTGCAAGTTGCAGGAGTGGATGCTTTAGAGGATAAATCTAAACTTTCCTCTATTCATTACCCTACATAGCATCCACTGTTATAGGTTTAGAGATGTCAGAGGAAACACATCCAGCCATTCTGTTCTCCAGCCACTGTGCAATTGCACACAAAGATCTTGATCGTCCCTATAATCCTGGCAATTTGCCTTTAGGATAAATAATGGGATTGGTGTTATATAGTTTGATTACTTGACCTCCGTCTTGGCTAAGTTATCATAATTCTTAGTCGGAGTTTGTATTTACTTTGTAAGGTTCTTAGCCTGACTTTCAAAATTCTTCAAGAAGCACCAAGATACCTTACTGAATAAACCTAAACCTCTAGATAACTACTGAAATAACCTGATGTATGTCTCTAAGCACCTTAATTATCAATATATTGCATATGCTGTACATTTTTGGAACTTATTTCCTATTGCCATTAAAAGGAAATTGTCCTCATATTGTTTAAATCCATGCTTGTGGTGGGTGTGGGTGTGTCTCTATATAATTAACTGTTCACCTTGTAGGAGGGGTTATAAATTAGTAACTACACAAAGTCTTAACATGCCCTGAGAATGACCAAAACACGCTGAGAATGATGCTGCTCTAGACCATACCAGTATTACCATATTTACCCGAATATAAGATATATCTGAATTTAAGACGACCTCCCAATAATTAGATTCTATTCTTGGAAAATTTATACATTTGTTATAATTTTCCCTGTATAGAATCTAATTATTGGAGAATGGTCTTGAATTCATCGCCTGCCACTACTGCAAGCAATGAGTGGGGAAGTAATGGAGCAGGAAGTGGAGGGGAAGGGACAGTAATGGTGGTAGGAGAAATAGGACAGGCAGTGGGGCAGCTTGCCTCCTGCCATGTGTCTGCCTCCCCTTCCCCGCTCCATGCCACTTCTGCCCCCTGCAGCCTTGGGTCCCTGTTCCCCCTTCACCCTGTCCTTCCCCACCCGGCCACCTCACCTGTCCCTCCACCTCCCTCTTACCTTTAGTCTGGTACTGATAGGCTCTGTCTCCTCCAGTGAAGCCTGGGGCACAGAGCATGACCCCAGCCCTGCCCCATAGCAGCGGTGTGAAGCTGACACCCCTGCTACAGGGCCAGGCTGGGGCCATGCCTCTGCTCCAGTCTGAATCAGAAATGGAGCCTGCCAGCACTAGAACAAAGATAAGGAGGGGTGCAGTGGGAGGTCCAGGACAGGACAGGGCAACAGGGTAGTACACAGAGCCAGGGAGTACAGAGATGAGGGGGGCAGGCAGCAGCTGCCTGCCCCATGTCATCTTGTACTCGATTGTAAGATGAGGGGCTTCTCCCCCATCATGTTAATGTTGTGTAATACTTGCTGCTTGCTCCCGAGTGACCAGCTGTCATTTTGGGAAAGTACTGACTGTACTAACTTACAGATAAGCAGCTGCCATTTTGGGAAAGTACTGACTGTACTAACTCACAGATAAGCAGCCGCAGCCATTGCGTATCTTGTCATGCTATTGCCGTAACTGTTGGGCACTTCCTCAAACCCGGGGGGAGACTCAAACCCGGGGGGAGACCACCATATAAGGGAACGAACAAAATAATAGAAGCCAATTGGCTCACGAGGATACTGACAATTGTATCAGTCTTATAAAACAACCAGGAATCCGGAAGAGAACACTCCGGAGTCCGAGACTAAACGAGCAGGGTGGAATCTGGCCAATTCTATCCCAGTCTTGCGAACGCCCACCGATATCCAAAACCCAGGGCGACCCCTCCGTATCCCGAACGAGTAATCTCTCCCAGGGGAGTGAATTACTGCAGTATTTGTAACAGCTGTAAGAACACTGAGCCTCACTACCAACGTGAGTACAAAAATAAAACTTTTTGCATTTCACTTTAAGTGCCAAGGGACTCTGCCTCTGTGTTATTACCTCCTTGTTCTTGCCCAGAGTGTTTAATTCCACCGCACGCGACAGTTAAGTGGGGGAAAACAACTTCATATTTTAATTGAGTAAATACAATAAAAAAAATAGCTAAGGATTCTTCAGCCATACAAATTAATAAGAAAAGAAGTGGAGCCTCTAGGCACTGAAAACAGGGTACAGATTACAGCTAATCTAATTATGATCCAAGAACTAAATGAATAATTTTCCTTGGTTTTCAATAAGAATAATTATGTTGAACAAGAGGGCAAAGGCAGGATGGCAAATAGCAATGAATATATGGTAATCAAAATTACCATAGCTGAGGTGGAAACATAACTCAGAATGCTTTCAAATCAGGTACTGAATAATTTCTATCCTAGAATTATGAAAGAACTGGGGCATGAAGTGGTAAGACAGTAGCACGAGTTTTTAGCCAATATATCAAGTCAGGAATATAATATATACAATTGGAGAAGGCCAATATATTTGTTTTTTTAAGAGAGAAATGATGTGGGAAATTACAGGTTCATTAGTCTAACCTCAGTGGTATGCGACGCATTCGAACAAATTTTGGAAGAAAGAGCAGTTAAAGATGTAGAAGTAAATGGAAAATGGGATAAATTCCACCACACATTTACAAAAGATAAATGAGCCAGACCAGCATGCTGTCTTTCTTTGATATGTTCTGTGCGTGCGTGTATGTGTGACTAGATTCCTAGACAAAGAAAATATGGTAATTTAATCTATCTAGATTTCAGCCAAGCATTTGATATAATTGCACATGGGAATTATGAGACTACTGGAGATAGCAGAAGTGTGGAGATGGGATGGAGATACGGGTAAGGAGGCATTTATGGGTAGGTAGGGATCAGGCTGCAGACAGGTAACTCCAGTCTCTGCAGTTTTGTGTAGTCAAATTCAGACAAGTATCATGTATCTCTCTAAATGGCTCTAAAAGAGCCACATTGTGTGGCTCTAAAACATTCTTAACTTTGACTCAATGATACGTTACTAGCAGGACTCTTGAAATACTGTACTAATGGACACAGCTTTGCTTAGACACAATACATTTATATGTTTATATATTCCATTCAAACTATAGCAATATTATGGCATACTAATTATAAAGTAACAGATTTGATTATGTCATTAATGTCATTTTTTAACTAAACTACTGATTAACCAAGTAAATATGATGTTTCTAACACTTCTATATTTTGTTCATTTTTCCATATTTATGTCTCAATTTTTCCCCCTTATGTTTTTATTTATACACTGGAAATACCATAGTACAAAATGACACATTTAGAAGGCTGTTTGCCTGTGATTGAAGGAAGTGATATATCGGATCCCTCAGACTATGGAAAACTAGCTATGAGGAAGAACATCTCAGCCAGGGTCATTTACCATTATAGCTTCAAATTGGATGCCCCAGGTTTAAAATGGCTTTGTTCCAATGAATTATGAGCTTAAAAATGAGTTTAAGATGACCAGTAGGGTTCAAGTACTGCTTCTGAAAGCTACCTGTACAGCATGAAGAACTGAAAAATGTACAGAACTGTTTAAACACTATGCAAACCCCCACTGGAGGCTGGGTGTCTGAGGGAAAATTGAACTGAACATGGTGGAGGAGTGGGGAAAAATAACAAGCCCCCCCCTCACCCCTGCTTTATTCCTTTCATCACTTCTATCCATCTGAATAAATCCAGCACACTTATAAAGAACTGAGCTCCAGTGCAACCTAAATGTTATGAATGTCTCAGATGCACCCACGCATACATTTGTTAGCAGCCAGCCTCCTGGCACAAAACTATCTCCTACAGCACTTTGGAGAAGAATGTTCTAGGTCCGAGGTGTCAAATATATGGACCAGGGCTGGACCTGGCCTGGGAAATTTTCATCTGATTCACTGAGCTCCTAGAGGGACTGAAATCCTAGGTAC
Source organism: Alligator sinensis (assembly GCF_000455745.1). Taxonomy (NCBI): domain Eukaryota; kingdom Metazoa; phylum Chordata; order Crocodylia; family Alligatoridae; genus Alligator; species Alligator sinensis. The sequence goes on along the minus strand of NW_005841855.1, from coordinate 5,332,435 downwards.
AGATGCCCATAGGGAACTTGTTTTGGTGGTGCCATTGCTTACCCTGTGACCAAGGGCGTTAATGCATGTGCACCCGGAGGCATGGGGGCGGGGACGCTATAATTAGCGTGGCTCTGAGAGCTGCTCTAATTAAAGCACCCAGAGCATCACGTGTATCAGCGTCCCTGTGCTGAAAAATGGCGGTAGGGGCACTTTAAACTTTGTCGAATGAGCCGTAGTTAAAGCACCCCCGCTGCCTTTTTTCAGTGTGGGGGCACTGATACACGTGATGCTGGAGTCTGCTCTGGTGCATTGTAATGACAGAATGTGGAGCAGCCTCAATGTACGTGTATAGATGCCCCAAAATCCCAGCGACAGCTCCCCGCTTGGGGCTCATTTCAGTGGTAGTGGAGTGAGGGGAATGGTGCAGCTGTGCAAGGTAACTCCACTACCACTTGTCCTGTTGCCAGAGGTGGGTCTGGATCTGTCCTTCATCACCAAGTATGTTTGACAGCTGTAAACTCTAGGTTATTAACCTGACCCAATAAAGTGGTTGTAGCCAAGGTTCCTCAACTGAGGAAGGAGAATAGGAGCCCAAACCAGCTCATTTTGCACATCTTTAAGGTATGTCTTTGTTAGGGTATGTTTTGAAGAGTAAATAGCAACCAGTCCCGTTAGGTCAGTGGTCCTCAACCTTTTTAGATTTGAGGCACTCCTCTACAAATTTGAGGCACCGCTCGATAAACTTGCAACACACCTTGGACAATGCCAGCTCTTGGTTTTCACTCTTTTTTATTTTGATCACAGAAAAATAATGGTGCAATTTCTTGTTGTAAAGAACTGGGAAAGACTGCAACTGGTCAGCATGTTTTCAAAGCTACAGATTCCAATGTGAAAACTCTGGGATCATCTTGTGAATCATGTTTACCCAGTTACCAGTGCTAATGTGTGTGGCATCCTGCAGCACCCCTGAAAGGATCCCAAAGCACCCCAGGGTGCCACAGCACCCTGGTTGAGCATCACTATTCTAGGTGATCATGTGCAAATGTATCATCTAACTTAAATTAACTGGCAGGAAATCAACTAGACTTTAAAAGATGTCCAATCCCAAAATTGTGGTCCAAAGTACAACTGGGCTAGGTGAAGATGTTCAAAATGCCTGAGGTGGAATTGAGCTAAGTTACACAGTTTTCTGAAAGCAGCGTAGTTTAGCTCAGTAGCGAACAGAACACACGTTCTCCCTTTGGTGTGCTGCGGGGTGCAAGCCTTAGCACAAACAACTGGTGCTTCCTGAGGCTGGGGGGGCACCATGGTGGCGAGCAGCAACCACCTGCCACCACCAGTGTCAGTCAGTGGAGAGTGGGGACTGCCCGCAGCTGCGGGTGTCAGTGTTGACAGCGGCGAGTGGGGACTGCCTGCAGTTGCCAGCGATGGTGGCAGGGGGGGCGGTGAGTGGGGACTGCCCGCAGGCACCGTCAGTCGCATTGGCAGCAAACGGGGGGAAGATGGGGGTGAGCCACAGCTGCCTGCAGAAGCCAGTGGCAGCCAATCTCAGGGGGGGCACATGCCTATGAATCTTAGATCGGGTTCCCCCATTTTAAAACCAGTCTACATGGGACGAACATCTGTTCTGCTCTGGCTATAAACTGGTTTCCAATCACTTCTACTGGTAAAAGTGTCATGTCTCTACCTGGCCCTGCTATTCACAGAGGCCTAATAGCTTTGCCACTCCTGTATTTCCAGCTGCTTGTGTAGGTGTCCCTTTCCTGTGCTACAAGCCGCTGAGCTATGTGCTGGCGTGATATTCCTGTCCTGCCCAAGCGCCTGCTGCGGTTGCCACAGAGACGGGGGTGATGCTGGCACTGGAGCAAGAGCGAAGCCGTCTCCTGGGCACGAAAATAGGGATCAAGGTGGCCCAGACGCTCCCCTAGCTCCTCAGTCGTGCTGCTGCTAAGACCAGGAGCTTTTATTTATGCCTGTTTGTTTGTTTTTTTGCACCCACGCAGGCGGCTGCAAGCCTGCATGTGCCTGTCCAGCGCGCCCGCCTTCCAGCCAAGACAGGGCAAGGACATCGCGTCTCCTTACCCTGCCTAGGGGGAGCCCGTGCCAACCCAGCTCCCGCTCCCCGCGGGCCCTTCCCTCTGCAGCCCGCCCTGCCGGGGCACGTGACCCCCCTCTGCGGCGGGAGTTCCCCCCTCCCCACATTCCCAACCGCCTCCTCCCTCTCCGGGTTCCAACGCGGCCGGCCAATCAGGAGAGTGGGTTCCCGTCTCCCTCGGCCTTTCCCCCTCTGCCCATTGGGCAGGAGGAGGCGCGGAGCTCCGCCCCCTGCGCGGCCCGCCCGAGTGCTGCAGTGGCGGCGCTGGGCCTCCCAACCGCCGCAGTCGCC
>NW_005841855.1:5311746-5329909 GCF_000455745.1 Alligator sinensis | reverse complement strand
ATCCCTGCCTGCCTCTTCTTCTTCTCCTTCTCCTCCTCCTGCCTCTACTTCGTCTACGTGGCCCCCGGCATCGGTGAGCGGAGCGGGGGATGGGCTGCATCCGGGTGGGGGGCACTGGGCGGCTCCTACCTGTGCCCCTACCTGTGCTGGCCGGCCTCCAGCGGCGGCGGGGCCGGTGTCATCTAGACCTGCGCCTGCAGCAGCTGCATCTGTGTCGTCTGTCCATACCCGCACCGTCTGCATCTACACCCCTCTCTGTGCCAGTTCCTATGTATCATTTGTATCCGCCTCTATATCTATGCCTATACCATCTGTGCATATACCTGTATCATCTATACCACCTGTATCTATACCTGTACCATCTGTATCATCTATATCTATACCTCTATCATCTGCACCTATGCCATCAACACGTATGCCACCTGAATCTATACCTATGCCATCTGTACCTGAATCTGTGTCATCTATATCATCTCTTTATATAGCATCTGTATCTATACTTATATCATCGGTATGTATATTGTTATAGCACAAGCTTTGGTGAACCCAAGTTCAGGTCCTCAGGGGCTGTGAAACCAGGGTGTGTATATGTGGGTATTTATGCACCTAGATATAATGCGCCTAGATATATTGTAGTCTGTAAAGGTACATCTCTACCCTGCCCTCCATGGATCTCGTCTGCCAGCAAAGTCTCCCTTCCTGTTTTTGCTATTTACCATTTTTATTGAAATGAAATGCTGATGAAAGAAATGAAGCTAGTAAAGTCTGGTGTGAACTGATAAGAAAGGATAGCTAGCATGCCCTTCTTGTCTTCATGCTGTCTTGTCCTTGGGTAGCGGGCTAGGCTCACTGGCTGACCCTTTGCAGTATCACTTATCTACCTTTACCTCAGAATTAAGACATCATTTTTGAGATGTTTCTTCTTCTCATCTTCTGGCTAGAGATGGTGCTGACTTTTATTGTCCATTTCAGACATTTTCTGCTTTCTCCCAGGGCCTTTCTTCTACATAAAAGGACTTTCCCAAAATATCTGTAAAGCGACCTTTTTCAAATTCTTCTTTTAAACTCTTCTCTCCTGTGATGCTTATGAAAATAACCCCAAAAACCCCTCAGTAGTGAGGCAGCTAGCTTTCTGCAGTCACTGTGGGTATCTCTCTATGCAGTACATAGTACCTGATCTGAATAAGCTAGCTTAGGTATTAGAAGCAACATAGCTGTTAATGCAGTGCTCTGCTTTCACTTGAAAGCCCAGCGAAGGCAAGGTATTTTAGGGTAGACAAAGCACTTGTACTGCTTGTGGTGCTTGAGCTGCCTTATTCAGACCTAACTTACATATCTCTGTGGGACACTGCATTATACCTTGTAGACATACCATATAGTTCACACTGACCATGTATGATTTTTTTCCTTGTGTTCCCTTCATCTGTTTCAGCCACCTGTTGCCTGTGGTCTTGTACTTAGATTGCAAGCCCTTCAAGGCAAGGGTCTTATCCTTATTTGTATGGTATCTTCCTCAGTGTGGCTGTGGTCTGTAAACATTACCATAGCTCAGTTAATAAGAAAGTGTAAAAAGGATATGCCATGTACCATAATTCTTAGGATTTAGGGCTGAAGCCTTCTTCAATAACACAGTGTTTTATATATACATGCGCTAAGCTTGTGTAAAATGGGGCTTTGCAGCACCATTATTCCATTTAAAATTCTGAGTATGCACAGTGTGACATCATGATACTGGAAAACATCTGTATGATGTCTCATCACAGACATTAAATGTAAAGTAGTTGGCATATGATTCAGAAGATAAATTGCTGCTTCCATGGAGGAGGGGGGGGGTGCATGTGTGTGTGTCATTTGAAGGTGAAACTCAAAATTGTGCTTAATGTAGAAGGTTAAATAATCATTTCTATACCATTAAGAATAGTTTCCATTCAGTGGTTTCTGGAATGGCTGTCCCATTACCAAACGCCTTTCTTTAAATTAAGGTTCTAATTTAACATTTCCACAGTCTAAAATGCTGTATTTAACATAGGCAGCATTACATTATTTAGTATTATTCCTACACTTTGGAAATTCATGTATTGGGAAGTCATTCAGTTTCTTCAGCACTTCCCACAAATGTGACATTTCATAGAATCCCAGTGTTGGAAAGGACCTCAGGAGATCATCTGGTTTAAGTTAATTTGTATTAGTTAAGGCTGATAGTGGTACAGTAAGAAATAAAATACTTGCTTAGTATCACACATCTGATTGATCTAAAAATATTATCTATATTATTATTTATATTATCTATATTTCAGCTAGATGGTATTCTTTCCTTTTCACTAATTTCTTCCATTTTTTACACTTCCTTATTATTAATTTCTCCAGTCTGCACAAGGGATGATAGTTCTCTCAGTTGAATTTGGACTTAAATATGATTCTGTAATCTGAAGTAAACAGAGACTCTTATCCCTCACCTTTGGTTGTAGGTGTCACAATCCAAAGTTGTGGTTTTTTGTTTTTGTGTGCTTTGGCACCGCTAAATTATGTTCCTGCCAAATTGCAGCTTTTTGCACGGTAGAGTTTTCTGCTGCAATAGGAGAACCCGCGTGCAAAAGAGTATTTCCCGCTGTTTGTAGCCTTCTTTGCATGGTGCATTTCTTTTGCATCATAGTGATGCACGGTGCAAAGGAGTTCCTGCCATTTGTATTTAGATTCATGCCACATTATTGGCCGGTTCTAAATGTAGGCATACGTGGCGGACCTATTTACTGAACCCACGGAGCATCAACCACTCCGGGGGCCAAACGGCCTCTAGCCTCTCCCCGTCACTGAGCACGATCCTAGACGTATCCCTTTCCTTTGAAACTACCGAACCCGCGGAGCTTCAACCACTCCGGGGCCAATTACCGAGCCGAACCCGCGGAGCTTCAACAACTCCGGGGTCAATTGTCGGAGTCCTCTAGCGAGGACTTAAGCGGAGCTGAGCCTGGGAAACTGTCCAGCCTACACCACGACCATCTTTGGTGTAAGTAAACAATCTTTTAATCAACCATTACGCGTCTGTAACTAATTGTAGCTCGCCACCGGTTTTCTTCGACCCTGTGTGCCCAGGCTGCTGGCCACAGCCCGCGTGCGCAGAAACGGGTTCGCATACTGCTCCTAGCCTGCACATGGCCGCATGGACGGGATCGGGAGGCGGCCCGCACAGTAGGATGATATTCATTTTAACAGAATTCTCGGAAAAACTAAAATCTTGTTGGATTGTTCTCGGTAACAAATAGCAAAAGTCAAAGATATATACAATTTGTACTGAGTTATTCAGTGCCTCTTAAATGCACCTCTCACTATACACTCTCTCTCTTCTGCTTGCCATGGTAATCATTTTTACTTAAATCACAATGAGTGAATACCTTTGTACTCAGATTCCATCATGTTTGTTAGTATTAGCATGATGCTTGTAAGTACATAATTTAATATTTTTATATTTTCTCATATTTTTGTTTTTTTTCCAGAATCATGTACAAGCAGTGGCTCTTTCCATTGCTGCAGTGAGGTCCTCCTTTATACAGCTCTGGCCAAGGAGTTGGCATTCAAGCAGGCACTCCACAGTCTGCACTTCACTGCACTTGGATATATTTGTGTCATTAGAGTAGTCAGTAGAGTCCTGTTTGGTTTTGATCTTCCAGTTTGCATGTGCAGGCAACTCAGGCATTACCCTGTTTGGCCAGTCTAGATCAGTCCCTCTGGGAAGGTCCTCCTGGGGTTTTTGGTCTATTTTAGAGCACCTGATTGTGTATAGTCTTTCTTTCCATAACCTCAGTTGTACCCGGTCAGCTCTCGTGTCCAACTGCGCAACACTGGTCACAAAACTGTTTTGCACTTTAAGCCACTTAGTTACTTTTATGTGACCATGGAGTGCATGCTCGGTGTCTTCCATTTGCCATGATCTTTCTTTTTGGTTCACTACCTTTTTTCTGATATCAGGCTGTGCAATACCAGCCAGTAAGTATAGGCTATCCTTTGGTGTAGGCTTTAGACATCCTGTTATTTCACAGCAGCTGTTGTTTAGAGCTGCATCTAGTTTTTTGGCATGAACTGATTGTTCCCATACTGGACATCCATCTTTTGCAGTGGAGCAACACAGGGCAATAGCAGTGGTTTATAATGTAGTTGAGTTTGCTCCCCACTTTAAGGTGATCAACTTTCAAAATATGTCGTTGCGGGCATTGACTTTCCCTTTCGTTTTCTCTACCTGTGTTTTGAAGATAAGTGTTTGGTCCAATTTAACCGCCAAGTACACACTTTTCAGGTGGTTAGTCAGTGGGATTCCATCCCAGGTGATGCTTAATTTCCGCTTGGCTTCTCTATGGTGTAGATTAAAAGTTGTGACCTGTGTTTTGGTTGGGTTGGCGCAAAGCTGGTTCTTATAGCAATCTGAGAGGTTGTTCAGTGCACATGTCCATTTATTTTTGACAGTGGTGGAGTCCTCCTGCGATGTGATGCATAGATCATCAGTATATATGAAGCTCCTTGTATTACTCTGTATGAGTTGGTCATTGGTATATATATTAAAAAGGCTTGGTGCTACCATGTTACCCTGTGGGAGGCCCTTGCATTGTCTTCTCCAGCAGGTCCATTTCTTGCACAGCTCTACTTGAAAATGTGTATTCTCCAAAAGAGATTGGATGAGCTGCACTAAGTGGTAGTCGTGCACCATATTGTAGACTTTGGCAAGCAGGTTTCTATGGTTGACTGTTTTGTTACACCTGAACAGCAGGTAGATTTGAGGTGGCTGGAGCAGCAACAGTGAGATCTTAGACCATTCCAGTCATACAGGATACATTGATTTATTGACAGATTAAAAAAGCAAAGTGAAATGATAAGATACATTATATATAGGGTGAATAGTCTGTTTCTTGGTGATGGTGTTGGCCAGCCTAAGTCATCATGCAACAGGGCTTCTGTGCACCCCCACTGTGGTGTCTTTGATGTTATGTACCCAATTTGCTTCCCATGTAATCTCTTCTTTTATACCTCACAGTTCCTTTGTTTACTGTTATCTAATCAAATTCTACCACCTCTTCAGGTTTTGATCATTGTTCATGTCCAATTTCCATGTGTCTTGCAGTTGTCTACTTTTTTCCCTCTTTTTCCTTCTTGCCCATCCATCCTTATGCATAGTCAGCAAGCTTATAACAATCATATGCACATTTATTTCCAGATCACGAAGGGGGCCCATTGTGGTCAGTCTAAACTTGTTCTATTTCAAATATAGGTATTTCCTTCTTTAGTGGCCAGCCTAGAACTCCACATGATCCCTATCATAACTGTAACTTATGCTACTTCAGACATCATGCTAGTCTATGATCATTAACTTTAGTGTTATAATTTGTTCTATATTTGTTTTCCTCTCTCTCCCTTGTGACACCACAAACCGCACCCGTGGCATGTTAAAATATGCCTTGTGCTGCAAATTTGCAGGGGTAAATTTTGTTACTGGGGAATCCCAGTAGTAAAAAAAGTAAATGCTGCAAAAAAAAAATGGCATAGTGCTCACCACAGGAGCATGTGCCTGCAGACACAGAGGCTTAGTCTTCCCAGGGGATACTCTTGCTGCTGACCAGAGTATCTCCCGTCTTCTTGTTCCGCCCTGGCACTTCTTGCTTGCTGGGAGCTAGGAGGATCAGGGAAACAACAGTTTCTCCAAAGTGGGCATTTTGCCCTGCACCAAAGCCCGCATGCCACTACTTATTTTTTTACTGCTGCAAGTCCATGCCCCTGCATGTGGGGATGTGCTCATCCTCTCTGTGTTTGTACTCAATGCTGACTTAAGCTCTATTGGTATCATATAGGTATTTTTAATATACTGTGGTATGAAATCTGTTATAGTTAACAGTTAATTATGATAAATGGTTATTCTTAAATTGTTTTACAATCTTTACAGGTTATTTGAAGGTTACTGCTTTTGCAAAAACATCAGTGAAAAGCAGGCTCTTTCAGAAGCCTCTAGGCCGTGATGCTGTCTTTCAGGACTCTAGGGTTACTTGCAAAAAGGGTCATAGGATAGTGTTGTATGCTGCTGATAGGTCTATAAACACAGCACCACTTTGAGGTGACTAACTTTAGAAGTATGTTGTTGCCGATGCTGACTTTCCCTTTCATTTTCTCTCCTGGTTTGGGGGTTACATTGGGGGTCCAATGTAACCCCCAAGTATACTGGGATGTATGAAAGTGTCAGATAAGAAATGGTGGCTTTGAGATGTTTTGTATAATATTTAGGAAAACCTGTAGGAAAGGGTTTGACTATATCAATATTTTTGATATGCAGATGGTACGGACAAAAGGGACTTGGGGGTCGTGATTGACCACAAGATGAACATGAGCCATCAATGTGATGCTGCAGCTAGTAAAGTTAGCAAAACGCTGGCTTGCATCCATAGATGCTGCTCAAGCAAATCCCAGGAGATCTTTTTCCCAGTGTACTTGGCTTTGGTGAGGCTGCAGCTGGAGTACTGCATCCAGTTTTGGGCTCCACAATTCAAAAAGGATGTGGAGAAGCTTGAGAGAGTGCAGAGGAGAGCCACATGCATGATCAGAGGTCAGGAAAACAGACCTTATGATGAGAGGCTGAGAGCCATGGGACTCTTCATCCTGGAAGAGTGCAGGCTTGGGGTGATGTGGAAGCCACATATAAGTTTATCAGGGGTGCTCACCAGGATCTGGGGAACATTTGTTCACCAGAGCGCCCCAAGGGGTGACAAGGTCGCACAGTCACAAACTCCTCCATGACCATTTCAGGCTGGACATAAGGAAGAACGTCTTTACTGTCCGAGCCCCCAGGGTTTGGAATAGACTGCCGCTGGAGGTGGTTCAGGCACCTACTTTGAACCCCTTCAAGAGACATTTGGATGTTTATCTTGCTGGGATCTTATGATCCCTGCTGACTTCCTACCCCTGGGGCAGGGGGCTGGACTTGATGATCTTCTGAGGTCCCTTCCAGGCCTAATGTCTATGAATCTGTGGTAATTTTGTAATACCTCTACCTATTGCAGTAATAAATAATATATACGTGGTTCTTCAAAATGGAGCTTTGCTCTTGCTAGCCTTCTCTGGTTTACCGGAATGGAACTTTTTTCATCAACCAACCAACAGTATTTCTTTTTGGTCAGTGCCACTCTGGCCAAGAAAACTGTTACAAACAGGCCAGAAAGTAGCTCACTTCTTTGTTTTTCTGAGGCCAAGGAGGTCTGAAGGGGTTCATAGATTCATAAAAGTTGGGCCTGGAAGGCACTTCGGAGATCATCAGGTCCAGCCCCCCTGCTCAAGGTAGGAAAGACTGCTGAGGTTGGTGGAAAAGGAAAAAGTTGGTCTGTGTGTGATCTGGGTAGGGGTAGAAATTACACACAAACTGGTATAAGCGATTGGAAACTGCTTCAAATCTGTAACACAACAGAAGTTCAGAGTGCACAAACTACTTGCAAAATGGCCAAAACCAGTTTAAGATGAGCATGAATGGAAGTAGTATCAGACTTTTAACTGATTTAGGTTAAATCGGTTTATTGAACTTCTGTTCCAGATCCCCTCCAGATTCAAATTAACTCTCAGGCCCCCAGCATCCCAGGATGCTTTGTACCTCTCTTGCAAACCCTGTCTCACAGGATGGGCAGTAGCCTTTTCCCAAACTGTCTGCTCCAGCTCAGCAGGGAGGTGTGCTTTAGAATCCCCTGGCTTCTGGCTTGGGCTACTGCAGGCATGTAGCTGCATTTCTGGAATCAAAAGTGAATGTCTGTACAGTTGCTTATCAGTTCAATCTATACATTTTAGACTAATCTGCAAAGATTAAATTGATTCAGCCTTGGGCTTTTTGACTGTCTGTGTTTAGCTATGGTGATGGGGAAGAATGAAGGATGGGACTTGTGCTGTACCAGCTTCCCTGGCATATCTAACTCATCAGGATTTAAAATCTAACAGACTCACTTAGGTCATTATAATGGAATTTTTCTTTACTAAGGATTTCACGTGTCATCTAGGGAGAAGATGCCTTCACACACAAACCTGCTAGCACAGTGAAGATCTCTTCCCCTTTCTCTCTGCCCTTTTAGTAGTAGAGATGGTAAAAATAATTCTGATAGAAGAATTTTCTGTTTAGAAAATGTAGTTTTATTTAAATACGAATGTTTTATAGGAATGGGCTGATCCTGATGACATTTTGACAAAAAAATTTAAATTACTTTTTTATGGTACTTGATTTTTTTGGTTTTACTGCTGTATCAAAATATTTTGATAGTTTTACACATTTAATAATCGAGGTATTTATCTTCATGCTTCATTTTGAGAATCTTACTGAAATTTTTCAGAATTGTCAATCCTCAGGAAACTGGAAATTTTTGCTTTCCGTTGTAATTCAGAACAACTTTTTAGAATTTCCTGCAGAAAGAGTATTCTTTTTTTTTTCTTTTTTGAGTAATGGTGTGGATCCCATGCTGCATGCAGACCTCATTCATGCAAACTCCCAATAACGGTTTTACAGTGGTAGATAGGTAGGCTGAAAGTAGTTTGACACAGTTGGTTTGCTTATGTAGCTACTACCAGAGGATACCAGGTAAAGGCCTGTGTCCTGTCAATGATAAAGCAGTTGTGTGGCTCTGCATATTAATGATATGTAGAGGGGGAAATAAAGTATACAAGAGAAGAAGATGCAAGCTCAGAATTTTTAGGGTAGTCATATTTAATAGAGCATCTGTGACCATCCTTTAGTTCTCTCTTCACAATTCTTCAGTTGCATGAGGAAGTGAGATGACAAACCTGTGGTATATGACCTGCTATGACGTTTGTCTAAACAGCTACTCACATTTTTCTCTAGTTGTTGTCTTTGTCTAAACAGATACTCATCTGATTGCTCTCCTCATGCCCCTCTGTAGAGCCAGATATAATGATATGACTTAGAAATTATAGGTTTTGAACCATGTCGTTTATGCATCAGTCTGATTTCCACCCCCCTCCTCCCCCAATTCTAGTCCTCTTCTGTTTAGGTGAAGGACTTATCACTGACAGATGTTCTAACTGCTGCTCTTTCCTCCTGTACCCAAAAATCAAGAAATGCAAGGTTCAAACTACATCTCGGAAAGTACACCTTTGTGTATTGCACCACCCTTATGGAAGAGGAATTGTCCAGGCTTGAACTAAGGATGCTACCCGTTATGAGTGTCCTATTTACTATCACACCTCTGCCTTCTTCAGAAGAAACGCGTCCTGCCAAGGTCGTTCCTCGCAACTGCAGGAATTGGCCCTGACATCTTTTATAGCAGAGACCCTGAGCTCTCAGCTTCTTGGGCAAAGCACTGTTTTTTCAAGCAGCTGTGCTGCCTTCAGGGAGAGCTCTGAGTAATGGGACAGAAAATTGAAGTCCTGTGGTTCAACGAATGACAGCAGTGTTCCAGCAGCTAAGAAAACGGGAGTCCGCAGGATTAGTGCCAACTTCAATACCCTGAGCAACCCTGGCACCAAATGAAAATTTCTCATGCCACTTCTGAGGATCCACCTTCACTCTTCCACTATTGTCTGCAGCACTGTTGGTAACACTGCTGGCATTGGATTGAACAGGACAGCTGTTCCTAGAGAGAGAGAGATTTTTACTCTCATTTTTGGGTCACTCCTCACCGCTTCTAAGCAGATAGCCTGGTGTGCCCTGGCTAGAACAGCACATTGAGCTTTCAGTCAGAAATGTAAAGTAGTGTGAGCACTGTTACTGGAATAGACTAGATCTTTAGCTGAGTCAATATCAGTACAACATTCTACCTTGGCCCCATAGGCTTTATGAGAGATCACATTGGTCCCATCTGTCATATCTCTATTAGGAGAAAGGCATCAAGTTTAATTTGTTCAGTATCTTCATCAGTAACTTGGAAGATGTCATAGAGTGCACCCACAGCAAGTCTGCAGATGACACCAAGCTGGGGGAGGGGAGTAGATATGCTGGAGGGGTAGGGCTAGCATTCAGAGAGACCTAGACAAATTGGAGGATTGGACCAAAAGAAAGCTCATGAGGTTCAATTAAGCTTGCAACAAAAATTAAGGACAACAAAAAGTCCTTCAGGTATATAGGGAGCAAAAAGAAGACGCATGGTAGCATAGGATTCCTATAGGATAGACTTAGGGCAGTTGCTGACAGATAGGAGGGACAAAGCAGAGCTCTTCAGTGAGTTTTTTTGCCTCTGTATTCGTGAGCACAGATCTAGACAAATCTCCCAAATGCATTACAGATAGAAGCAGGAGGAATACCAGCCCACCTACGATAAGTGCTGACCTAATAACGAGACACTTGGAGGGGCTGGATGTGTTTAAGTCAGTGTGACTGGATGAGCTCCATCCAAGGGTGCTGAAAGAATTAACCAGTGTCATAGCAGTGCCACTGCGTGGGTGTTTGAGCACTCGTGGTGCTCAGGTGAGGTCCCAGAGGACTGGAAAAGGGCCAGTGTGGTCCCTATTTTCAAGAACGGGAGGAAGGAGGATCCGAGTAACTATAGAGTGGTTAGTCTCACCTCTGTCCTTGGGAAGAAAACCCTTGATAAAATTATCAAGGATCACATTTGTAGGAGTCCAGCGGGTAATATAACACTGACGGGCAACAGCATGGGTTCATAGCAGGTAGATCCTGCCTGACTAACCTTGTTTCTTTTTATGACCAGGTCACAAAATACTTAGATGCAGGGGATGAGGTAGATGTCATCTACCTGGATTTTAAGAAGGCCTTTGATATGATATCTCATCCTATTTTTGTAAACAAATTGAATGGCTGTGCCATAGACGATCACACAGTAATGTGGGTGGCAAATTGGCTTGAGGATTGTACCAAGAGAGTGGTGGTGGATGAGTCGGTAAGTGTGAGGGGGCTGGGGCACATGACTTCTGAGGAGAGGCTGAGGGAACTGGGCTTATTTAGTTTAGAGTAGAGGTTCCTAACCCCCGGGCCTCAGAGGGTTGGCTGCTGGACTGGACGTCTGGAAGTGACCGGCATACTGTGGCTCGGCAGCCAACCTTTTTTTATACTCAGTATACTCAGTATAAAAAAGGGTTGGCTGCCGAGCCACAGTATGCCGGTCACTTTTGGACTGCCAGTCTGCAGTTTGCTGGTCCATGGTCACCTCTTCTGGTCCGCAGTCTAAGAAGGTTGGGAACCACTGGTCTAGAGAAGACTGAGAGGGGATTTAATAGTAGCCTTCAGCTACCTGAAGGGGGGTTCGAAAGAGGATGGAGCTAGACTGTTCTCAGTGGTGGCACATGACAGAACAAGGAGCAGTGGTCTTAAGCAGGGAAAGTTTAGGTTGGATATTAGGAAGAACTTTCTCATGAGCAGGGTAATAAAACACTGGAACAGGTTATCCAGAGAGGTTGTGGACTCTCCATCCTTGAAGGTTTTTAGAACCTGGCTAGACAAAGCTTTGACTAGAATGATCTAGTTGGGGATGATCCTGCTTTGAGCAGGGGGTTGGCCTAGATGACCTCCTGAGGTCCTTTCCAACCCTCATTTTCTACTATTCTAAGTTGTTTCTGCCATGAAGAGCCAAAATGATTCAGAGAAGCCCCAAAGTGAAAAAGAAGAGTCATGGGAGACTGTACTGCCATTCTCCTTGTTAAAAAGTTTTCATTCTCCTGTGACAGTGTTCTCGTTCCAGCTCAGACACAGCTATGGATGATTTCCAGGTTTCTGGGAACTCTTGTTGAAGACTGTACATGCATTGAATATTGAAACAATTGAAATGCAGGAAAATACCAATTTGACATATTGAGCTACTTAGTCCTGTCCAGGATTCTCCTGCCAACAAATTAAGGGGTACTAAGCTCTGCCAAGGTCCATTAGTTTATTCCAGCCTCGTTTACCTCAACAGCCAAATATGTAGAAGATCTATGAAGGAGAGAGAACATTCTGACCTTCATAGGTTCAGGTATCTAGACTCCTTAGGAAGTTTCATTAAACTACTGAAGATTTGCCAGTTGGGAGGATGGTTACTTTGTTCTGAGACCTTATCTTGCATGAAGGAGTCTGAGGCCCTGCTGAGGTCCTTCCGGTGCTGTGCTGAAAGCTGTTCTAGTATCAGGCCCCTCAGACAAAGAAAGCAATCTTGCTCACAGATTTCACAGCCTGATTTCTTATTTTGGAAGTGTCCTACCTCTTCCAGAAGCAGCCTATCATAGTGATGTGTGATCATAACCTCTAAGGTGACAGGTTTGACAAGACTGGAGCCATGCTGAACAGGAGTGTTAGAACCAGTCTGTGGAAACTGTGTTGCCCTCTTCCCACAAGCTTAGGTAGAGACTTCAGATGACAAATAGCTGTGGAAAACATTATCTAGTACTCAACCCATCCTGTTCTTTCCTAACAGTACTGTATTTACTCAAATCCAACATAAGATTTTTTTCCCCCACATTTAACATGGGGATGGAGGGAAGCTCCTTGTTTTAGATTCAGGTACAAGTTTGAGGGGGGCAGGTGGCTGCAGTGGTTTTGACTGGCCCTGACCCAGGGTGTGGGTCTGAGGCAGAGCCACCTACCTCCTCTTCCCCCCCCCCCAGCTTTTGCCCCCCTGCCCCCACTGCCTACTGCTGCCTCTACTCTCCAACATGTCCTCCCTGCCACTGATTACTCTCTGGCTCTGGGCCTAGGCCAGCCCTGAGTCATGGAGCTCGTGATTGCTCCAGCCCCAGCCTGGCCCTGGCTGTTGTGTGGAGACAGAGTAAGTGGCAGCAGGGGAGGGCAGAAATGGTGGTGACTGGGCAGACAGTGGGAGGGAGATGAGGGTGTGCAGGTACTGTGGGAGTGGGGGACAGGCACTGGGATGTGCAGGCAGCAGGAGACCATGTGGTGGTGGGGGACAGAGTCGCAAGGAGCAAGAGTCAAGTTGCTTGACTCCCCTACTGCCTGCCTGCCTGCCCCTGCTTGCCCTGCTGCAGCAGTTGGCGTGGGGCATGAATTTAAGACGACCCTCCAATAATTAGATTCTATACATGGCAAATGATCACAAATTTATAATTTTTTCCATGTATAGAATCTAATTATTGGGGAGTTGTTGGATTTGGATATAGTAACTGCACCTCCCTCCCCACTTCCTCCTGCCCTTCCACCTTCAGCTCACCTTAGGGACCTGGTTCATAAGAACCTCTAGCAGGAACAAATGGCTTCATTCCTGTCTCTGGGAGATATAACAGTAGTTTTTGAGAATACAAGCAACAAGGGTTTCCAGGCTATTCTGGTGTGTGGAAGTGAAGCTGGTGTTTTTGTCCTTTCCTAGGCTTGAAGAAACTGGCCAAATATAATATGCAGCCTTAAATTATCCTTTTAACTCTGCAGTTGTAGACTGACTAGTGGCTCTTGACTTAAAGAATATTTACTTTCACATCACCAGTCATCCAAATTTAACTGGAACTGTTTAATTTATGGTAGGGTTAGATCATTACCAACACAAAGTGCTGCCTTCTGATTCTCAACAGGCACTAGGGATTTAAATGCCTTCTTGTTGTGGCATATATAAGGAGAAAAGGTATTCATTTCTATCATAGAGCACAGAGAAGCAACGCGTAGCCCACCTGGGCAGTCCCAGTAACCTGCCATAAAATTCAGGTAAACCACTTTATTACACATAAAAGGATTTTGAGAAGCAAAACAGTGAGTTGATGTGCGGCAGTTGTTAATCTGTTCATGTGTCTGCATGGGCAGTCCAGTTTCCCTGCTTGAGGGCTTATATGTGGTTCGACTGGATCCTGCTACTAATGGGCCTTTCATTGTGTACCTTAGATAAAGGGCTGAAGAGAGAAAAATTTCCTCTGAAAACTGCTGAGTTGGTCCTGTTTGCCTGTCTAGACCTCTTAGTGACCAATGAGCATCAGTCCCTGGCTCTTGTACATATGATAGGCTTTCTGGCAGTAGGAACACACACATGCCTCAGGTCTGGTTTCTGTTGTTGATTCTGTCCCTGAAAAGTGGAATAAGCTGCACTCCCAGCTGTGATGAAACTGGCCTCACAGTGGGTCATATGTCTATGTGTACATGTGTGGAAATGCTTGTCAAACTTCAGCTGAAGGCTGTTCAACACTGACTCAGGTCATTCTTCTCCCCAAGAAGTGTCAGCTTGCTGACTCATTCCTGATTTCATTTTATGCCGTTTATGCTTGTTCTCCCCATTCTGTGCACTCAAGCTGTGGAATTGGTGCAACCTATGTGATACCATCCTGATATCCTGCATTTATCAAGAACCAGAAGTGACTTGACTAGTTTCCTGAGCAGGCAGTTAGTCACCAGTCATGAGTGGTCACTGCAGAAAACAAATTATCTGATATTAAAATTATTAAAACAAATTATTAAAACAAATTATCTGATATGTTTCTGGAAAAGAAATAAGGGTCCAGAAGCAGAGCTAATTGGTTTGTGTGGAATGCTGTGCCAATGTGGTGTGCAAGCTAGATGCATTGTACTGAATTGTGCAATACAGGCAGATCATTTGAAATACTACATTACTTCATGGAATTGAAACATTCCTAACTCCAGTTTTGTCAGAGTTATCTGACAGTGATAATTAAGTTAGATTAAATCTTAGAAAAAAAATTCCTCAAATTTTCCTGCTGGAAAGTAGGACAATGGAAGATGTTGCCAAGGAACAACACTTCTACACTGAAGGTTTTTAAAACCTTGGATAAGCATTCTACATGGGATGGCATAGAAATATGACATCTTGCATTTTTTGCAGTGGGTTGGACTAGAATTACTAGATCAGGGGTGAGCAAAATACAGCCTGCAGGCTGGATGTGGCCCACCAGGCCATACTATCCAGCTTGCGGGGCCCCTAAAAATTTTAGAAAATTAGTATTTACCTGCCCCTGGCTGCCTGTCATGCGGCCCTCAATGGCTTGCCAAAACTCAGTAAGTGGCCCTCCACCCAAAATAATTGCCCACCACTGCACTAGATGATCCTTGAGGTCTGTTGCAACCCTGTTCTATAATGTCAATTTACTTCCTTCTGATGTGTTTGGTTTTTCAGTTTTTCCAGTCTCATGGTATTTAAATTGCCTCATAGAATTTCCCTTCCTCTCCTTTTGCTAGTGTCCCATAGTTTTGCTTTCATCATCTGACCCTTACATCTTCCTAGTTGCTTTCACCTTAGCCAGAGGAGACCAGTGCCATGTAGATATTCATGGAAAATCCCATGACTCCATGTATAATTTTCTTTGTGTAATGAGATACTTCATGTGAAGTTCATCTCCAAAGTCATTTATAATCTTACCTTTTATTCTTGTGTAAGGAGAGGAGAAACTGTATACTGCAGACATGTCCCATAGATCATGGTATTGCATTGACGAGGCTTTTTTTTGGATTCTCTCATATCTGTTTGTGGCAATAGGTGGTTGCTTTAAAGCTCTACCATGTCATTACAAAGACTGCCCCTTCCATTCAGTAATCACACGTCTGGGCTTCTGCGTGATTCTACTGGGTCCTACGCTTGCAGAAAATCCACATGTTTATAGTGGCAGCATCTTGACGAGCAAAAATCGCTGTTGCACTCTCTCATCTGCACTGGTTATAGTTGTAATGGTGTCTGGAAGTGTGGGAGACACTTCTGTTGATTCCCCTGCGGTTTGCAAGAAGGTGGAATCAGGAGCTAACCAAGGCCCTTAGATGTGACCAGGAAAAGTTTCTGTATGTTCAACTACAACAGTGTGGAAAAAATAGGAGTTCTTGTATGTTGAGAACCAGGATAATGCTGGGTAGACAGTCTGATTTCAGCACCATCAGCTTGTAACCAGCTAGCTTGTAAAACCCATTTTTCTGTTGCTAGAGGTCAGTATCCATAGAGGTAGCCAGTTTTGTCATCTACCTCTCTTCCATCTTCTCTCAAAACGTCCTACTTCAAAGTAGGAAAGGCTTTTTTCTCTCATTTACTAGGATAATATGGCTTTAGTTGAATTGTAAATTATTTACAATACAAATGTTTTCTTTTTTTTTTTTAACTCAGAGTTGAACATCATTCCTGTACAGTATTTACATAGCTTTTAGCAATATTAAAACACAAATAAGTAATTTAATTTCTTTGTTTTATATTAGTACATCAAGCTAAAAAAAGCTAATATCTTTGGACTAGGTGGCAGGGTGCCATTAGCCTACATGAATTCTAATATTTAGTTTTGTCTTATGCCTGAGATTTTGTTGGAAAAGTTTAAAGTTTTCTGCAAATTGGAATTGGATGGAACATGTAAAAAGGTTTATTTATATATATGTTCTTATGCCTCTGATCCTCAGCTGACTTCCATGTAGGTCCTCCAAATCGTCATCGGGGTGATTGTCCATCAGCTTTCTAATGATTTCCCCGTCAAATTTGATTGTCTGTGATTAAAAGGATCATACCATTTACCCTTTGCAAGTATTGGACAAACAAGTTTGTTTGTTTTTTTCCCCCCGCCTATGGCTGCAGTACAGACATTTTTGTTAGGTGCTTCTTGCTATACATTTTAGGACCATAATTGTTTTTGTTTTTATGTACTGAAAGCAACAGTTTTGAGCAAACTGAGCAGGCAATAATAAGTTTTACCCAACTCTGTTTATCTTTGCCATCTTAACACTTTAATGGTTTACCATTTGCAGAGGCAACATGAGCAGGGTGCGGGGCCCGGGGCACTTCAGCCCATGCAGGGCCCTGGACCCAAAGAAGCTGCCGCCGTGGCGGGGGCGGGGGTAGCAAGTGGCTGGATGCAGAGCTGCTGCTCCATCTAGCTCTGTGCCGCTGCTGCTCCGCCCTGCTCCACAGGGCCCCACAAAGTGCGGGGCCTGGGGCAGTTGTCTCAATTTGCTGTAAGATCATCAGGTCTGGTCCCCTGCCATGGGCAGGAGGTCATTGGGCTCAGATGAACTCAATGAGGTATTTGTCCAGCCTCCTCGTAAAGACCACCAGAGATGGCGACTGCACCTGGAAGTGTGTTGCAGATTCTAGTTACCCATACAGAAAATAAATTTTTCCTTATGTCCAGCGAAACCTTTCCTCAACTAGCTTGTGTCCATTGGTCCACGTCTTCTGTGGGGACGGGGATTTTCTGAAAAATTGTTCTCCTAGATCCTGGTGTTCTCCCTTGACATATTTATAGGCGGCTATCAAGTCACCTCTCAGCCTTCTTTTGCTCAGGCTGAACAACCCAGATCCGAAGTGTCTTTACATAGGGCCTGTCCCCCAGGCTCTTGATCATGCGGTTGGCCCTTCTCTGCACCCTTTCAACCTTGTCCACATCCTTCTTGAAGTGGGGTGCCCAGAAGTGGACACAGCACTCCAGCTGTGGCCTCACCAGTGCCGAATAGAGGGGAGGAGCACCTCTCTGGATCTGTTGGCGACGCAGCTGCTGATGCACGCTAGAGTTCTATTTGCTCTGTTGATGACTTTGTCACACTGGTGGCTCATATTAATCCTCAGGTCAGTTGACACCTCCAGGTCCCTTTCAGATGCAGTGACAGCCAGTGGACCACCACCCATTGTATAGATATGGTGAGGGTTCTTCCTACCCAGATGAAGGACCCGGCATTTGTCCCTGTTGAACCTCATATGGTTTTGTTCAGCCCGTAGGACCAGCCTGTCAAGGTCTTCCTGAATCCTTGACCTGTCCTTCAGTGTACCTGCTTGCTCCCACAGCTTGGTATTATCCGCAAACTTAATCTCTGCACTTTTCACTTCCTCATCCAGGTCATTAATAAAGATGTTAAAGATGTTAAAAATGTGCCTGAGCACTGACCCCTGGGGTACACCACTGGAGACAGCTTTTCAGGATAAGGCCACCCCATCAATTATGGCTCATTGGGATCGGCCACTGAGCCAGTTCTCAATCCACCTCACTGTAGCCTGGTCTAGGCCAGTACTTTCCAACTTATCTGAGAGGATTTAATGGGAAACAGTATCAAAGGCCTTTCTGAAATCTAGGTAGATGACATCCACCTCCTGTCCCATGTCCAGGTGGTTAGTTACCTGGTCATAAAAGGACACCAGGTTTATTAAGCGTGACCTCTCCTCTACAAAGCCATGCTGGTTGCTTTTCAGTACCCCACCAGATGCAAGCTTGTGGTTGATGGCCTCCTTGACA
Source organism: Alligator sinensis (assembly GCF_000455745.1). Classification (NCBI taxonomy): domain Eukaryota; kingdom Metazoa; phylum Chordata; order Crocodylia; family Alligatoridae; genus Alligator; species Alligator sinensis. The sequence continues at coordinate 5,311,819 of NW_005841855.1, read as the reverse complement.
ATTGTTTTAAAAGATCTTCCCAAGGACCGAAGTCAGACTAACCAGTCTATAGTTGGCAAGGTCGTCCCTCTTT
>NW_005841855.1:5287172-5311732 GCF_000455745.1 Alligator sinensis | reverse complement strand
CTTTCCCTTCTTAAAGATGGGAACCATGTTTGCCTTTTTCCAGTCATTAGGGATCTCCGAGTTTCATGTCTCCTTGAACAGTCTTGCCAGAGGCACCGCTATGAGCTCAGCCAGCTCTTTCAGCACTCTTGGGTGAAGGTCATCTGGACCAGCTCAGTTGAAAATGTCCAGATGATCTAAGAGTATCTGAACTGATTTTATGAGGACTGCTGTCATTGCTGTATTCCCTGTGCCCCTGGTCTGATGACCAGTTCTTGCCTGATTTCAGGAAAACTGATGCAAAGTAATTATTAAGGAGCTGTGCCTTATGTTTGCTGCTGCTATGTTCTTGTACTTCTGTATGCAAGACATGCTACTTTGACTTTTCTTTTGCTAATATAAATATATAGCATCGTGTGCACTTTAGGTTTTACATATAAAATGAAAGTCTATACCTTCCCTCTGAGAGGATGAGTGCACTAACCCACTTGGCATATGTCAGACATGTCACTGTGCATATTAGTGGAAGATGCTGTGTTCCAGTCATAGAGATTCAAGAAACTGTGAACCAAATGCTGCTTTTTGCTTTTATAAGTTGTGAATGGTCTTCAGCAGGTCATGGTCTGATGACTATCATTGAAAGGAAAGGGAGAGAAGCTATCTTCTTCAAGGAAATGAGTTTTGATTGTATTTATGAACGTGATGCTGCATCTAGGTTCCCCGCCCTCCCCCACACCTTTTTCAGTAGAGTGTTTCATAATTTGGATGAAGCTTCTATACAAATTTTCTGTTTCATGTAGACCAGGGCTATCCAACTGGAAACCCCCAAGTGGTTAATTCGTGGCCTGCTGGGCTTCTGTCCAGCCACTGCTCTTTCCACCAATCCTGCTGCTGCTGCCCTTCCCTTCCCTCTTCTGGCTTCCCCTTTCTGCCCCTGCCCTTCAGGAGTCTCTGCAGCCTGGGGTGGAGGGGTAGTGGTGTGGCAGGGAGTCTGTGCAGCAGGAGGGCCCGCATGACGTGTGCCTCTTACCCTTTTAGAAGTTGAACATACCTGATTTGGACTTTTTCTAATTGGCTGACAGTTTCTTGGTTCCAGTGAAAAGTAGTTTTCCTGGGGCTAGGAGTGACGTTTCAAATAGCAAAGTCAAATCCCATGGAGGATTTTGTATAGTGGGCCAATAACTTGAATTAGGTTATTCATTGAGAAGCCTGTGCAGAGACGAAAGTGATGTGCTCCAAGTTACTTTGTATGAATCTCATGTTCTGCAGACTGTGATTCCAGAATGCTTGGTTTCTTTAATATTGAATGTGACTTTATTTAAGTTTTAAATGTCAGTAAAAATTGGGAAATAATAACCAGTTATAGTGCATATCCAGTGCAAGGAATCTAAAAACCAAAACTCACTGTATTTTTTTTCTTTTTCTCTTGGAAAATATTAAGGCATGCAGGGGAAGAGCTTTGAGATCATGGGTGGGGGATAGGAAATAGGGCACAGGTTGGAGAAATGATACAGCTTAGAAAAAACTACCTTGAGATTTTTATAGTATACTATACTAACAAGAAAAATAACATTTTAATTGTTTTTATAAGGCCAGATTTAAAGCATCCCCTTTGAAGCATTTAATTTAAGGGACAGAATCCCAAGGGAAAGTTTGATTTAAAAGCAAATTGTTTGTGTAAGGGTAAAGAGTTGTCCTTGAAGTATTAATTCATCTAATTAATTTCACAGTAGTTTCTTAGGGAAAAGATGTCTTCAGCTGGGAAATCTTATAATATGAGTTCTGGGACTTTATAGTCTATGGAGATTTTCTAAGAGCCAGGAGGCAGAAGCTTCAAATAAGAAGCTAAAAGGAAGAGTACCAGTTCAAGTTAACATTTGGAAAGCAAAAAGACAGTATATTATGGGTAATCAGTTAAAAATACTTTGCTCATGATTAGGGTTTTTTTAATGCTAAATTTTAACTGCTTTAAAGATGCCAGGTCTTGGATCATTCTGGGATCTGTTTGTTGTCCTGAGACTACCTAGAAACTCCAAACTTTAAGGTTCAGATTTTGAAATGTGATGAGTACCTTTTTTAATTAGCTAGAAATAACTTTTAAAAAGCTTGTCTTTTCAGAAAGCTGAACATCCGTGTCCACTTTTCAGACTTGAGGCATTCCCCCATAACTTACGTGAATTGAGCACCCCATTTCAAAAACTAATTTATTTATTGCAGTGCTTACCTCCTTGCAGAAGGGCACGGTTGAGCATGAGCCTGCACTTATCTCCTCACACCTTGTGGCACCCCTGGTTGAGAACCAGTGAACTATACCCATCCCTTTAAACTGTCTGAAATTGGATGCAACAAACCACTAGCCAGATTTGAAAATCTAATCCAACATTGATCTGTCTCATCTATGACTCGTGAAGCATTACAACGTCATTTGAATGGCAATGACAACTACGGTTACTTATGAGTAGTACCAAATTCATGGCGGAAGTGGGGTCTGTTGTAGCTCCTTTAATCTTGCAGGGTTCTCTGTGCCCTCTCCCCCAAGCCCTGCTAATTGGTGGAGGGACAGCTCACTCCTGATTGGGGAGGCAAAAACTGCAGTTTTAAATATGGCACTGTTTTTGCCTCCTGCCACTGTTTGGCTGAGGGGCCCTGAATGGCCTTGCTGTTTGCTCCTGACTGGCAGGGAGGCCAAAACGGCACCATGTTTAAAACTGTGGTTTTAGCTTCCCTGCTGAGCAGGAGGAAGTGGCAGGATCTTGTGCTAATCATCAGCGAGGGGTGGGGTAAGGGGCAAGGGGCAAGGTGCTGATTAACAGAGGAGGGGGAACATGCAAGATTAAAGGAGCTGCTTTGCATCATGAATTCAGTAGGTCCTTACTTATGAGGATATTCCATTTAACTGCTAATTCAAGAGGTTCTCTAATTGTCTTTGCGAGTAGGTAGTTTTTAGGGTAGATTTTTTTTTCAGTTCTAAGATTTCTTCAGAATCTTTATTAAAATGTTATAAGTAAATACATTATAAATGTATATTTATAAATTCTGTAAGCTTCCTATAAAGACTATGCTGTTGCTAGTAGGGGGATGTGAGTATGTGTTGTAGGGAGGGCATCACCTTTTGTCTGTCACTATACTTTCTTTGGAAGGGACCATGCCCTTGGTAATGGCAGCTTATGGATTTTGCTATCCAGTACTTGGTTTTTTTTTTGTTGTAGGACAGACTCCAGAAGTTTTATTCCTATACTGTTAGGTTGCCATAAAAGTGTCATCATTACATTTGAAATGGATGCTTCCTGCTTTTTGGGTGTATTAGTATCTGCAAAGATCAGATAGAAAGCAGTTGTTTTGTGCTAGATTTGATACTGCCATTTTGTATCTTGAAGCATGTGTGGATAAAGATTGTTCTATCATCACAGGAAATATTAGTCTCAAACACAAAACAAAATATTAATGCCTATTTACTTTGTTTTTCCTTTAATTTATTCACAGAAAGTAATTTCCTGGTGACAGTAGCTTTAATCTGCACAAATGGCCTTCATATTCCACTGGCTGCACTAGGGTTTCTCTGTTAGTGTCTGTCTGGTCATGTTAATAAAGTTCTTTCCCTCAATCTTGATATTAAATGCTTCACAGAGGTTTTTGCCAATGTGCAAACTAATGACGTAAAGATCTGACTAGCTTCAGTGGTTTTAACACTGATTCCTTCAGCTTTGTTACCAGGGAGTTGGGGGGGAACCCAGTCCCAAAGACAGCATTTCTATTTCATGCTAGTGCAGTGGGAAAAACCTTTATGAAAAGGATCATGCCATACCCAATCCACAATTTCATCTGTTGAACCTCAGGGATATTTTAATCCTGGCCTATTGCAGGTACAAATTCTCTTGACATATGTTCAGAAAGCAATATTTGTATTATACCTGTTCAGGGTTGAATCTTCCTTTGATCTTCCAAAAGGAGCTGGATGAGTGAGGACTTTTGTTTCTTGATTGGTGTAGAATGTCAATCAGGAGTGTTCACAAAGTGATCCAACTGAAATCTATATTTTACCAGTCAAAATTCTTTGGTATAGACCTTTTAACATTTTATAACTTTTTTTTATTATAAATTAAGTTGCCTTAACCTGAAAACAATATTTTTCACTACGAGAATCCAGATTTTAAAAAAAATCTTAAAATAGTTTGAATAGCTTTTAATTTTTCTCACTTTTAATTTAAACTTAATCAAAATGTCTTGCTGTGAACTATATGAGTTTCACAGAATCTGAAATTGAAGCAGTTTTCCAAAGAGGAATTCCTGAGCAGCACTAGTCTCCGGCCTTCAACACTTCTCCCCTAATATGAGTCAGATTCCTCCATTTTGGATCTGTGTTCTTTTTCTAAATTGGCTACATTTTTTATGCATTTCTAAGACTTTGTACTGTGTGGCTTGCAGACACCAAATCCTTTCCATTTATTAAGTTACAAAATAGAAACATTTAGTGGTAACCTACGTTTCCAGTGCTGCACGATGCAATATGCATTATTGATTTCATTTGATTTGAGATGTTTCTTGAACAACTCTACCATCACTGCAGGATTTTATTCTATCAAAGGGAAACTACTTGCTTTGTAGTGCAGCACCTTTGAGAAAAAAGTCACACAGGATGCTCTCAGCTATCTTTGGGATGGAGGTTTGGCTTCAAGGAGAAAGTATGGATGAAATAATAAGGCTTAAAAGGGGATAGAATTTTAAATATTTTAAACCTTTTCTTCTGGAATGCAGTTATATGGTCAGAGTAGCAATTTAAAATCTTAAATATCCACTGTTTCAAGATGCAACATGATATGGTACATGGATGGGATGTGGGTGTGGCCTCGTGTTTTTATTGGTCAGTCCATAAAACATGGCTTTAATTTTTGTTAATGCTAAGCTGTGGATGGTAAATGTGAATTTAGATAGTAAATTGATAGTAAAATATTTGACAAGAAACAAAATACATATGAGATTCAGTTTTCAGGTTTGGGAAAATCAGTAAAAGTTGTGTACGTTAATGTTCAGGATGCTCAGGGTTACAGCCTTTAGATTTTAAAATTTTGCTCTTCCTTAGAATGTGAAAAGGGATGATACCATATTTACCTGAATCCAAGGTGACTACAAATTTAAGACGACCCCCCAGTTATTAGATTTAAGACGTGGAAAATTACAAATCTGTTTTAACTTTCCATGTCTAGAATCTAGTCGTTGCAGGGTTCTCTTAAATTACTTCCCCCTGCTACTGCCACAAAGCAGTGGCTGTTGAACAGGCACCATGTCCTATTCCTGTTGTCTTCCCTCCCTCCCCCCACAACTGCAGCTGCCTGCTTTGTCTCACCTCTCCCTAGTGCAGGGGAGGACAATTATTTTGGGTGGAGGACCACTTACTGAGTTTTGGCAAGCCATTGAGGACCGCATGACAGGCAGCCAGGGGCAGATAAATTTAAATTTGTAGGGGCCCTGTAGATTGGATAGAATGGCCTGGTGGGCTGCATTTTGCCTACCCCTGCCCTAGTGCCTTCCCACTGCTACCACTTGTCCTCCTCTGGTGCTTTCCCTCTCCCCACACCTGCTTGCTTTTGAAGCTGCTCTGGCTCTGTCTCCACTAGGGGCACAGAGCACTCGACTGGGTCACCCTATTCTGAGGAAAACAAAGGTAGTCTTTCCCTGCTGCTTTATGGGAGGAATAAAACTGCTGTTGCTCCTTGTGTGTTCCCCAGTCTGGAGTGACCCCTGGGCCTTCTGGTCCCTGGGAGGAGTCAGGTGCCATGGAAGCAGAAGTCTCTGGTTGAGCAAGAAACTCCTGCGCAGGCGATATCTTTCCTGTTGAAAGAGGAAGATCATTCTCTCAGATCCAACCTGTTTCCTGCAGGAGAAATTGCAAGAACGCCTGTACTCTTGCAGTTGCTAGTGAGAAAGGTGACATTAGAAATATAATGCCTGTCCATACCCTCTATTATTAACAGGACTGGTTTAGGCTTTTGAGTATTGAATTGAAACATAATTTTTGATGCTATCACTTAATTGTAAGTGTAGCATGTCATTTTACTCTCTTGTAATTCCTATTAAGCCCTTTCATGCTTATTGAGTGCCAATGCTTTGAGGATTGCTAAACAATCTTTTCTTCTTGCAGTGTATATAGATGGATATATGTATTTGTATGTAGATTGGTTTTAATATATAGAGAGTAGTGTATGGCTACATATGTGTATATATACAACTTACTGAGTTATTTGGAGTATTAATGGTGTATCTTAGGTTTTGTAGAAGGGTGGTGGGCAAAGAAATTGTGCCAATCTCTAATTTATTAAGTTAAGAATTCAAAATATATTTTGCCCTTCAGATAAACTTTGAAATTTGAATCCAGATGTTTTCCTTTCATCTTTATTCTCTTTGTGAATCTAATTGTTGGTTTTTGTATACTAACTTTGAAGTCAGATGTAATTAAATCAGTATTAGAAAACATTATAACTTGATAAATATTAAAAAAGATTAAAGTAGTTAAATAATTTTCAGTTTTTAATTCATTTTCTTTTAACAGCAAATACCTATCTCTTTATGGTACAAGCCCGAGGTATAATGCTGAGAGAGAATGTGAAAACAATAGGACATATGATAAGACTGTACACTAATAAAAATACTACGTTGAATGGCACAGGTAAGAATTTCTTTTTCTAGAAAAAATCATATGCTATTAATAAGAATAACAGAATTTGTTTATAAATGCATTTACAAATTCTAGTTTCAAGGCCATCTTTCCCAGTTGGGTATTGGGTAGGGGAAAAATTGTCATTGTTTACAAAGGGCCATTCTACTACACAAGTTGTTTTTAAATAAATACAACTGTCAATAGCTATGCCAAGTAGATCTGAATTTGAAGATCATTCTTATTGTGCTACATAGAATTCTTATTATGCTACACAGAATGTCCTTTGATTACTTCCAGCTTTTATCTACATAAAATATATGCAGTTACAGCAAAATAAGAGTTGCTGATGGATGGGTGGATGGAGGGATAGAAAGAAAGATAGAATTGAGCAACTGATTTTTACAAGTACAACTTTTTTTTTCTTTTTAAGATTATCCTGAAGGCAACAATTCCAGTGATTACCTTGCTCAAACAACAATGTACCTTCCAGAAAACTTCACATATTCCCCTTACCAGCCTTGTCCAGAAAAGCTGCCTTATATGAGTAAGTTTTTAATGTCAGCCTAATTCATGCCCTTAACTATTAAATTGTTTTATTTAAACCAGAACAAAAAAAATTAAATCAAACTTAGTGATCAAACAAACCTGGATGCAGTTAGTGATACCTAGTGTAGTATTGTTGGCACTAGATTTACAACCTGGTCCTGATACCTTGTTTGGCAAGCACAGTTGACCACAACTCCTTCCATTTGATAATAGGCAAATTTTATTGATGCACAGTGATAGAACATAAAAGTAATGCAGGCAAAACGAACAAAATGGTCACCCAGTACAATACCCTTTATTCACCAGTTCTAGGGCATTGCAGGGAGATGGAAGGGTGATGGTATGTCCGGCTGGTATATCTATGGCTGAGTGCCACCCTGTGATTCTTGCTTGAATGTCAGACATCAGCATTCTTGGAGGCTGAGGGCTGCCCAGCAGGGTGGGCGAGACGGGCCAGTAGTACTCCCTCTGCGTACAGGGGCCTCAGGATTCCCCTTGCTGTTCTGAAAATCCCTTTTATATTTTTTCTCCTGATGACTCTTCATTTCCGGGTACCATTGATTGGTTGCCCTATAGTTGTCATACTATCTGTGTTCTGTTTTGTGAATATAATTCTTTGTTTCTCAAACATATTGCATGCATACATCTTAATTTGGGCATTTCCGGTCTCCTAATTTGGTTAGCCCACAAGAATTGGAAATCCCGGGGGCTTTACAATTGGTCACTGTGACCTGATGCTAATTCTACAAGTTCCTATATTCTTACAAGTTTTCAAGGAGCACTGTGCTATGGCATGTTTTCAGTTTCCCAGGATGTATATGCCTGTTGGCTAGCTTTGGACACAGTGGGCTATGAGACTCTACTGTGCAGTTGTTACTGCAACTGCTACTGCAGTCGTTACTCCACATTTATTTACTACTTGTATTGACCAGAGTTACTGCGCAGTAATGCTGATGAACATCTCTTAGGGGATGCTGCTGCATAGTAGTTAAATAATGCTGCACAGTAGCATATTAGCACTGTTCGTGCTGTGATGTGCTACTGTGCAGTCAGTGTCTCATGTGTATGTACCCACTTTCTGCTTAAAGGCTAAGGACATGAATCTTTGCCACAGACTTTAGAAACCAATTAACCCTTGCAGTTCACAAGGACCATTGTACTAATGCAAGCCAATTTCTAAAAGTGGATTTCTAAATATCATTTTCTAGCCATCGTGATAACCCAAAACTTTTTCAGAGGCATTAAACACGTGGCCTGCAGGCCAGATCCAGCCTCCAGATTTATTTCATGCGGTGTGCTGGTAGTCTGGTGGACTACTGGAAGTTCGGGACATAGCCTATTGCAGAACTTGGGGTTCTTAGACCCCAATGACTTGGTCTTCATCGGCAATCACTGAGTTCTGCACTGCTGCCTGAACATAGCCTGCTGTTGCTACATGCAGTCAGACCTGTGCTGCCACACTTCCTGCTCTGTGCTGTTTTCCAGGGAAAGCCCCACGCAGCTACATGCCACCTACCCCAAGCCTCAGCATGCCTTCATCTCCACACTGCTGTGCTGCCAGAGCCTTATGCTGCTGCACATCCTTGACTACACCTGTTGTCCAGCCAGAGTTCCATGCTATCACATGCCCCTGAGTCCACTCATGCCTGGCCAGAGACCTATGCTGCTGCCCAAATGCAGCACCCCATTGCTGCTTGTCCCCAGGCCTACACTACCACCCAGACCCAGACCCATGCTGCCACCCAGATGCAGCCCCAGTGCTGTAACTGCTGTTCCCACACATTTGGCCAGAGAAGTCCTGGCAGTCGAGGTCCAGCCCGGTGCCTTGGGTGAGTTTGACACCCTGGCTTTCTAAGATTGTAGCTCTTTAACTTCATTTCCAATACCTAATGTTTGATACAAATGTTCTGTGTGAAATGTTTTTTTGCTTCTGTACCTGCAAATAAAAACAATGCCTAGAGTAAGGGAGCATGTTTCTAGACATACTAACTTTCTGAGTGATGTCTATACTAAATTAGATGCTTTGAGGAATTCTTAGTAGCCAAGTGTTTAATGTTTAAATAATAGAAATTTAAAATATTTCTGCCAGTTTGGAAGAATTTCTAGTGTGACAATTCAGAAACACTTTAAACTGGTATTTAGCTCTTGAAAACTTTTTTGGAATATAGCTTTGCACTCAAACTTTGGTGCTTGATTCCATGACCAGCTAAGGTATCCAGGATCATTTCCAGGTCAGTTTCAGGCAAACTTAAGCAAGGTAGTTGGCCCAGTTTGCTTGAAAAAAGGTTTTTAGCAAAACACAGTAATTTGAAGCAAAAAAGCAGTCTTGCCTGTTTGCCTTAGGAGCATTTCTGTTGCGATTCTCTGCAAGGGAATTGCATGGTCCTATCTCCTTTCATTCCCAAATCATGATTGCTTAGGCTTGGCATTTAGAAGTGAAATCCATTCTGGTTTAACTAGGCTTTAAAATGCATCGCTAAGAAAGGGGAGCCCAAACTCTCCTGCCTCTTTCTTGTTTCTTTTAGGACAGCCCTTGTTTGTGTTGGCATGGCTTCTTTTTCAGTTTATTAGAATCCAATCCTGTAAGGTTTAGAAAAACTTGTGGTTTTCTCTGCTATTTCTTGTTGAATGGAATACCCACTGGAAGCATACCACTCTGCCATTTCAGGTGTACGAAAAAGGTGTACATAGACTCCACATGGAAAGGAGAGAGTTACTGAGCCAGGCTGTAGATCACATCAGCATTACTTATTAGGCCACCATCTACTTCAAATGGCTGGTTCCAGTCTCGGTGTTGGCATTTCTTTCTTGCCCACACCTCATTCTCTGGATGCTAGCTTTTTGACAACTTGCAAACAAAGTTCCTGTCTTTTCCTTGTTTGTTGTCTAGTGTTGATTACTGTGATGGATGGAGGGCAAGTTACTTGGAAGAAGAAGAAATTCAGGCTGTGTGGGACATACCCCTAGGTTGCCATACTGTTGGCTCCAAGTCCTTTCTGTTTTTTCCCCAGCATTTGCTGTCCAGTTCATGAGAGACCTTACCAATCCCAAAATTGTTTCCACCTTGAGGTAATAGCAGCTACTTTCAAAGTTCAAGTTACTAGTATTTCAATAGGCTGCCTTCCTTTCCAGTGGATTCCCCTTGACATCCTAGGCTGAAAGAAGTGTATTCTCCTCCTCCCTCTCTGGTTGTCAGTATCATTCTGGATATAGCAGCTATTAAATCGTTGCTAAAATGTATTCCATGTGAAAAGTTACTTTACAGAAGTATTTAAGGTTGCAATATGAAATATACATTTGAGGAAACTGAGAAAAGATTGTATGCGTAATCTTCATCCTGCCTCTTTATGGGCATATGTATAATTCAAGATAGTTAATTATGTGATCAGTACCATCATGTCTGCAGAGCCTGAATCTCATTCACTTTTATTGTTAGGCCAAAGTCCGAGCCTTATCAGACTTTAGACAGAACGTACTGCAAGACTTCTGAAATTTTTCATGGCCCTGTTTTTTTAAATGTGTTTTATAGAAATCTAAATATGTCTTTGTTAGTCTCATGTTTCCCTCATAGCAGCTTTTATAAACCGAACTTGTGACTCACGTTTTCAGTTTTTGTTTAAAACTACTTATGCTTAAACTATATGTAATCAAAGAAGATTGTAACATGTCAACTGAGAAGAACAGAAAGAAAATGTCAGACTATGCCTCCCTTCACTTTTGGACTTGATGCAAGGCTGAGTTGAATGGAATAGAAATCAAATTCACTAAAATTATATTTTTTGGCAACAACCTAATTTGCCAAAACAAATTATATTATCCCTTTGAATGATGCTGCAGCTGCTGCTGCTGCTACAATCCCAGTCTTGGTAGGATGCAAATTTCTTCATTCTAAAATTCTTTGGCACATCATAAAACAAGATTTATGACAGTAGGAAACTATCTAACATTAATCTAAGAAAGGAAAAGGAGTTAATTCTCAGAATACATGTATGAAACTACATGTGGTTTAGAGGAAAATGGAAATTATCTTCTGATACTGCAGAGATGTAGTGTAGATATCTTGTTTTGATGGTATTGCAAACAGCTCTGGCCAGACACTTCCCAGCTGTTAATTTCACTGGACCCCAAGTGCTTTGATCCTCTAGAGTCTGAACTAGGCACTACCCCTTAGGTGTCTAGACTCCCATCTGCCATGAGCATTAATGTAGACCTTTCAGATCTGTTACTGTCTAAACACGCCTCTCAGGACTTGAGCTTTAAGGTAGGTCTGGGTCTTATGGTTACCACGTTAGAGGTATACAACAGTAAAACAGACACAGACTTAATAGAAGAGTCTAAGACATCATTATTCAGTATTACAAGGGATGTACAGCTATCTAGATAAAAATAATCTGTGCCTCCCTTTCTGCCTTTTTTTCACCACTCTGGAGCAGTCTGTGAGCTGTAAATACCCTTTAGGGTCTCCATAATCTTCTTTGCAGTTTTAGGTTTTTCTTAAGAATCCAAACCTTTCTAACTTAGAACGTTTCTAACTCAACACACTTAACATGCCTTAGTCGTGGGAAACAGGATTTGTTGGCACAGTGTGATGGGACTAGCTACCACATCCTGGACTCAAAGTAGTCTATAAAGTATAGTTGTATACAGTCCTATAATTATTATTTATTGAGTGTTTAAGACTTCTCAAGAATGAAAAAATAATTGGAATTGTATTTCATTCTTCTTTAGAATTACAGTAATGCAGCTTTCCAGAAAATTTGGCATCAGCCCATCTTCAAGAGAAGGAAGTTCAATTTGTTTGGAGGCTTGGGCACTTGTATAAGGCCTGGTGCTTCTGCATAGGGCTCTGACCTTCCTTGGGCATGTAAAAAAATGCAGCAAGACCAGGAAACTAGGATTCTGTGGATTTAAACTTTAGAAATTGGGGAAGTAAAAATGACTCCTTGGGATGGTTGGCTTTGCACTGCCTTTCAGAGCTGCCAGGATAGTTTGGTTTTAGGGATGATTTTACATTAAATTCTTCATAAAGTTGTGGGCATGTGGTTAAAAAATGAAACAAAACTTCTTTTTATAATTGGGTATTATAGGACTAATTCATACAAGTAGAGAAGGTGACAAGTTTAGCAAGTCAGAGCTTGCTTTGATTGGTTCAGGCATGGTGGAAAAAAAACCCTTTTTTTTTAATTACATTAATTTAGTTTTGACTTGCTCTGTCAGTATTACAAATGCATTTTAATTTAAATTACTGTTAAAGTTGATTTTCTTTAATTATTTACCTAATTTAAATTCATAGAGGTACACAGGCTTTCAATGACTCATAACAGTTGTTCTGTAGCTTGTTAAAATATTACTGTTACTTTTAGTATGTTTTTCCAGTTTTACATATTTAGAACATCAGAATTTTCATAGAATAACCTGTGTACCAAGTTCAGCAATTCCAAAATGCAAAGTGCGATTATATTTGTAATAGATGACCACCAGAATACAGAAATTGGTCCCATTTTTTTAAAAGAATTTCCTCAAAAAAAAATGTTCACTTCTGTCAGGGGTACAGCTACTATGTGGGCAGTCAAGGCTCAATCCTAGAAGGTCACAACCCAAGGGATCAGGAGCAGACAAGGTCAGGGAAGCAAGGATCCCAACTAGAGTTAAGAGATCAGGGAACAGGGGGTCAGGAGGCTGAGTTTTGTACAAGACGAGGATGGTAGGCAGTCAGCCTGGGTAGAGCCATGATCCAAAAGGGGTTAGGGACAAGAAGCAGGAATTTGGCCTAGAGTAGGCAGCTGTAGTTGTATAGGGCATGGACGTGGGCAATTGCCATGTTAAGCCAGGAGCTTCCTGTCAGGACAGGGGTCTAGGCTCGAGTCTGGAAGCAAAAGGGCTCAAGAACCCCTCAAGGCAATCTGGAAGCAAAGGGGTTTGGGTGGGAGTCTCGAGTCAGGAACAGACAGGCAGGTAAAAGGAACAAGGATGAAATCGGGAAGCTAACAAGCAGGATCCAGGGACTGGGAAATTAAGGATTAAAAGTAGGAGTTGAGTAACTAAAAACATGGAGTTAGAACCCCAAGGCTCTAGATCAGCACATCCCAAACTGTTCCTCAGCATGGTCCCATTTCTTCAGCATGCTTCTCACGCCTAGCCCGCAGCATCCCACTCCCGCAACCCCTTCTGCTGATGCGGCGCCCCCATTCGGGGTCACAACTGACAGTTTGGGAACCGCTGCTATAGAGACACCAGTCCAGTTGAGTGTTCTGCTGGATGCTGAAAGGGCTGCTGCTTATGAATAGGCAGCCACATTCATGCAGACAACTGGGGCTAGCTGCGTGGGGGTAGTTAAGCCACTGGCACTCGGGCCCACTTGGGTAACTAGGATCAGCCAAGGACAATTTTTCCTGCCTGATGTCCTAGATCCTGACTCCTGACAACTTAAGAGTATAAGTTGGCAAATAAGGTGGTCTTAAATTGATGGTTAAAGTTAGGCATTTGTTGATCTGTTTTGCAGAACAGGGATAGCTTGCTGAATTTGTGTCATAAAGTTCACGAAATCTACCTTTCAACTACTTCCTCAGAAAATAGTTGGAGATCATTTTCAGATGTTGTGTAAATGCAAAATAAAGATTTTTTTTTTTTGTGTATGATTGGGTTCAAGTTTTCCACCTGCTCCAGAGCTGGGCTACATCATCATCATTCCCTATTTATACAGATATAATTGAGGTGGCAAAAAAATTCCAGTATTTTGCATGCTGTTAATCCTAGAATGATACATTCTCCAGTGGGTGCATTATGTTCAGTAAATGCATCTGTCACATAGAATAGGCTGGGGGGAAACTTTTCACAGTACGGGGAAAGGTCAGATGCCAGGGCAGTCAGTGACTGAGGCTGCTGAGAAGCTGAGCAGTATTAAGCCTCCCCAACTACAAAATGGTGCTGACCCCAGCTTAATGTGTAGTAATAGTTTGAAATAACGATTTTCAGAGCTTGTTAAGGAGAAGGGTTGGCGGTGTTGCATTTGAGCACCATTCAGCATTTGTTTCTTTTGTGTTTACTGCAACAAAAGGGAATGCTGTATTTTGCTGTTCTTTATTGTCCTTGGAGTCATGTAAGTTTTCAATAGCAAAGTCAGTTGCCACATGAAATTTGTCTCTGAGTTTGAACCTGGAAAAGGGGAAGTTGCATGTACCATGGTCTGTTTCCAGGATGTGTCTTTATAGAATGCATGGGGGCAGGGGACTTTATATGCAAGGCTTGGCAGTTGTCTTGTTCAGGGGGAAAAGGGATAGTGGGGCTCATGGAAGAAATATTTGCTAATATTCACTCAAGAGTGGCACCCTGGCACAGGAGCAAAACAGAGGCTGATCCAAGAAGTGTACGTACTTACAGCACTTACATCTCCACTACTGATGGAACTCATTTCAGGACAGGAGAGACTGACCTAAGGTAGGTAGCGTACGACTGGTCTGAGGGGCCTCCATATCTTTTTTTATTTTTTGTAATGCAGATGCAAATGCCTTGTGGCTATCAAACAGTTCCCGATTCTTTGGAACTTGCCATCCTTCAGAGTCCTCTGCACAACTGATACAGGTCTCATTTGGGACAGTGTGGGAGTTAGCCATGAAATACAGCTCAGTGCTGGCATCTACAAACAAAATCCAACCTAGCACTCCATAATAAAGAGCTGTGGCATGGCCGGTGTACAATTACTGGCTAGTATCTCTGGTTTGTTTATACCATCACCTGAGGTTCTTTATTTTGGACCAGCACAGCTATATCTCTCACACGTGGATAGTCATCTCGACAGCAGTGATGTTGTAGATAGCTTGGGCCCTGTCTACATGTTACAGGTATTGTGCAGTTAACTAAAACAAACCTACACATACAAAGTACCTATCATGCCATGAATAGGTCCAGCCAACTCTACAGCTCGCCCTTGAAAATGTGTACAGACTTTACTGCTTTAAAGCTGGTTGCTATCCAGCTTTAAGTTGCACATGTAGTAGGGTCTCTCCTGTGGCTGGGAACCATTGGGTGACTGGGCTTCCAATTTAGGGGTGCACCTTGCCCAGCCAGGACTAACATATTGGGAATGGGACGCAATACCATATGGGATAACAATATGGAATAACTGTTGGGTAGGACATAATAGAGTATGGATGCATTGTGTCTGCAGTGTTTTGTTTTGTTTTGGGTAAGTCATTGGCCTGCAAGTGAACTCATTAAATAGCCATACTGATTTCAGTGAGATTATTTATGAAATAAGTTGCTTTTCAACATAAGAATTCCAGAATCTGGTTCTTTGATTTTCAGTTATTCCGTTTTGATGTGTATTATCTCTTATGTTGCTTTTAATCAAAACTACTTTTGCAGTTGATTGTGAGGTGAAAAGATGCAAATATTCTTGATGCAGCCAGTGAAGGCTATTTTCTTTGAATCAAGAATCTTGTGACACCTTTTTATTGGAGTTCTCTGTTTCTTGACTTGCATGATTTTAATCTGAGAATGTGTAGCCCATGACAGATGCACCACCTATGTGCTGTTTTAAAACTCATGGAAATTTGCAGACCTCAGCTACTAGATAGATTCTTGTGGGAAATGACCCACTTGTTGAACACGATTTAATCATAACCTACTCCAGGTTATTTCTTTCAGTGTCCAAGGTATGAGACATGGAAAAAGTAAATAGCCAACAGTTTAAGCAGATTTTAGAGTAAGTTGAACATAAATCAGCCTCTCATTAGTGTCAATAACGCAGGCTCAGGAAGAACGGTAAGGCAAGCTCAACAGTGTAGGTATACTGGCTGAGCTACTGCCATTCCTTTCTGAAGGAGTGGTAACTGAACTTTACAGCTTCATCATCATCCATAGAATTATAGGGCTGAAAGGTACCTTAAAACAGCAGTGGCCAGCCTGCAACATGAGTGCCACAGATGGCATAGGGAGCCTGAGAGTGGCATGGAATAGATTAGGAAGGGGATAATCAGAAAACAGGGCAGGAGATTGGGTAAGTAGTAACGAGAACAGAGCAGGCAGAGATAATAGGGGTCAACATAGCACTTGAAGGGGTACAGTGTTAATTTGTGACATGTCTGCTGAAAAGGCTGACCCCCACCCCACCTCCCTGCCTTAAAAGATCATTTGACAACATCCTGAACTGGGGCAGCACCAAATATATCTAGGTAAATGGGAGCTGCCAGCCTTTTTGACAGGAGTGCCACAAATCAGTTCTTCACCCTTGCTGAATGCAATTCTATACCCCTTCCTTTGCCTGATCTGTTTTTCCCACTCATACCCTATTTCCTGTAGTGCCTGTTCCCTCTCTGATTTGCTGTGTGCCACACATGGAAGCTGCCCATGGCAATTGCAGCAGGCGTGCCCCAGGTTGACCTCCCCTGATCTAGACCATCCCCTGCAGATGTTTGTCTAACATGTTATTATAAGCATCCCATGACTTAGACTTACGACTTCCCTAGATAACCTGTTCCAGTGTTTCATCACTCTAACAGTTGAAAAGGTTCCCAAACTAAATCTTTTTTTGCTGTAAATTAAGCTGATTTCTTCTTATCTATCCCTCTGTGCATGGAACATTTGGTTAACTTTTTAACACATTTTTACACCTGGGATAACTATTAAGGGAGCAAAAAAGGCACCTGAAAGGTGTCAGTTCAGTCATTTTGACATATATTAGATCAAGCAATCATTTGCAACTGATTTGGTTTGATTTTTGAGGAGGCATTTACAGCAAGTTTAAATGACTCTCACCCTTTGAGTGGAAAGACTAGATGAGAAAATATAAAGAATAGATGAACAACTTTAATTTGTGTTTTATAATTTGGTATTCTATGAAAATGAAGCCACAAGATTTTTAACATGCTTTATCAGAGAACTTTTTTATATTTCTGTGGGAAAGATTAAAATCCACTCTTTCTGAATATTTACTGTTTTTAAGAAATGGTAGAAAACTAGGGCTTATTACCAATTGATAACAAAAATAACCAAATCATTTAGGAAATGGTTATAGTGAATTTTACGGAGTTGAATCTTAACTAAAAAATCTTTCATTTCTTGCTACATTAGGAGGCCTTATCAATGTCAATATGAGCGAAATTAGTTTTGATGAAATTCAGCAAGGGTTTTCAAAGGATTTAGACATTAAACCTGGTGGTCACTGGAAACCAAAAGACTGTAAACCACGATGGAAGGTAAAACAAAATTCCTTACTGATCTTCTTTCTACTAATTGTATTCCTCTTGGTAAGAATGTATGAAAACTACAAATATCTATTCTTTTATTAGTTTAGAGTTAAAGCTTCAATGATTGTCATTAAAGCAGTACTGTCCAACTTCTCGGTGACCAGGGGCTGCACTAGCAGGAGCCATGTGCCCCCTCTGATCCCTCCCAACTTTATCCCATGCTGCCCTGTATGTGCAGGGCAGCTCCCTGTCTCCCACCCCACTGCACTGTGCACCCAAGTTCCTGACTTGTTCTTAGCTCCCTGGCCACAGGCTCCCCCACTGCAGCATGCTACTTGGACACCCTGAACTGTGGGCTTCCTTGGCACTGCAGGCTGTGCCACACCACCACATCCTCTGGGGCCTGGGCAGGGAGGGGAAATCGGGGAGAGGGAGCCTGAAGTCCCCAGCTGCTGCTGCAGCTAGAGTAGTGGAGGGAGTCGCAGCTGGATCGGAGCCTGGGGGCCGTAATTTAATCCCTTGAAGGTTGCATGCAGGCTGCAAGCAGGCTGCAAGCTGCCAGCTGGACAACCTAGTTAAAAACTTTCACAAAATTCTAGCTCCTGAAGCATGTCTTCAGAGGAGTTAAAAAGTCTTTGGGATTTGTCAACTCATTGAGATATGGAAACACAAACTTATTATTTTTTGTATTCAGATCTGTGAGTTTTCTTTATATCTGATGGAACTAATTCATTCATAAGAACAAAAAGGTATTCTCCTAATCAGTGGTAACTCTTCGGTCCAATTGCTTGAGCTCAACTTCTGTGACTGAATGCATTTGTAGTTTTGTTCACTAGGAAAATACATGGTGGTGTTATGTATTTTCCTTGCTTGAGAGTTATTCTTCCTTGAAGAGAGTTACTTGCTTTGCTGTTTCCCTGATAGGATTGAAAATATTGTAGAAGAATCGAGCTAATTTTAAGAGTAAACACTGAAATATTCATACCAGCTGCAACAGATATAATCTTACAATAAGTTTTAAAAAACTGTAAATCTTCTTAATATTTACATTGCACTTTGGGTTTTGCTTTTTTAAGGTGGCAATCCTTATTCCTTTTCGCAATCGTCATGAGCATCTTCCAATCTTTTTCCGGCACTTAA
Organism: Alligator sinensis; assembly: GCF_000455745.1. NCBI lineage: Eukaryota > Metazoa > Chordata > Crocodylia > Alligatoridae > Alligator > Alligator sinensis. The sequence goes on along the minus strand of NW_005841855.1, from coordinate 5,293,225 downwards.
TACCTATGTTACAGAAGCAGCGGCTTGAATTTGCCTTCTATGTGGTTGAGCAGGTGAAGCAGCGGCTTGAATTTGCCTTCTATGTGGGAGAGCAGGGGAAATTTTGTTTAATTGGAATTGTAATTCCTTGTTAGGTCTTTGAAATCCTCTCGCTGATAGGGACCCAGTATTACAAATACACAGTTAAATGAGGAAATCTCAGCTTCTGAAGCTGAATAACTACTTGTTGCTACAGTCCATTGAGGGAAAGGAAAAAAACAACTCAGTTTCTATTTAAAACCTATCATTCAACATTTTTCAACAGTATTTTTTCAAATATACACTGATATTTTTATAGTTGTCAGTATTGCCTCTGAGTCAATTATCAAGAGAAACATTCTTGGTAAGAACTATATATTTCCATTTATAAAATCAAAGATCCATTTTGCAAAGGGTTTCAAACTTATGGGCTAAAAAGAGCTCTACGTTTTACGCTTCTGTTGTTCGTTCTATCAAAGTCAGTAATTTCCAAAAGTAGTTGTGGTTTAAAGGCTATCAGTTTGGCATGTATGAAGTGAATTAGTAAATTCAGGAAGAAGTCAGGGTACAAATCGTTGTTTTTAGTACCATAAAGTAGGAGTCGCATCAGAAATCAGAAGTGAATTGAAACGAACAGCAAACCCTTAAGGGTATAATGATGGCCCTTCAAAATGGAATTGAGACACCTTGGTCAAGCAGTATGAAGAATTTGTGCTAGAATTAGCCATGTTATGTTGCTGGCTGATCAAATAAGATACTTTGGTTACTAAGGCAGCCATACTCAGTTTTTGCATGCTACAAAATAAAAGGAATTAAGGAGGGTGAGGGAATGGGTTCTCTAAAATGGTATTTAAAAGATCTAATTTGATTAGTTCCTTTTATAGATACCAACACGTATTGTAAGCTAAATTATATTTCTGTCTTTAGAGATCTTATCTTCACATTTTGAGATATTTTTAAACAGAATAAGCTGAAAATAATAATAAAGGTTTTAATATAAATATTGATAACGCTTCTGTCAGATTGGACATGTGTTCTCTCAAGTTTAACTTACTGTGAACATGTAGCAATATGTAAGTTTTTCTAAATTATTTGACATTCATAAATACTTTGTACTTTGTTTTAGATTTTTGATTAGTGACATTTTGTTTTGAAACTTAAGGAATGTCATTAGCAATTAACTTAAACTCATTGCTCCAGCATATTTAAACATAAATCTTGATTGTAATTTTTTTGTTTGAAGGAAAGTGTAGATGGTCCTTGTAGTATAAGTGCTTGTAATGTACGCATTCAGCAATATTGCATAGAAAATTAATAAAAAATGTAAGTTCATTCATTTTTCTTTTTTAAGAGCACAGCTTCCTGACTGACTCTCTTACTTAGTATAAACACTTTCCTTGCTGGTACTCTGATCAGATGGAGGAAAAACACTTTGTATCAATATATTTTTGTTTTTAAGATGATGGACCAGTTTATCTATATTTTTTGTTATATTAAAGTACTGTCTAATTGTTTTTTCTGCTTATAATTCCTCCTTTGTTTTCCTGTTTAAGACGGGTACACAGCCTTTTAATCGTGCAATGCTTTTTAATGTTGGCTTCAAAGAGGCCATGAAGGATGTTGTCTGGGACTGTATAATTTTCCATGATGTGGATCATTTACCTGAAAATGACCGAAATTATTATGGATGTGGAGAGATGCCACGTCATTTTGCAGCAAAACTGGACAAGTACATGTACATGTAAGCAACACAGCTTGTTCATCCTGTTTTAAAACCCATAAATGTCTCTTAATGTACACAGGAATATCTATGGCAGAAAGTAATGTGCCATGTACAAAAATGGGAGATTTTAAATCCGTGGAGAAACCAGTTTCTCACCATAAAGATTTGTACCAACTGGTAACTGATGATAGCATGAAAAGAGGAACAGAAGAATCCCAACTTAGTATTTGTGATAGTATCAGCTGAAAAACAGCTTCCTTTGAATACTGTTTAAGTTACGGCAGAGTTGAATAGTGTAGATGGCTGCGAAGGCAAATTTGTACTTACTAACTTCTACAAAATCCAATCATAGGATAATTCTGGACGCACATTTCTGTGTTCACTGCCTGTTTGTGATATTTAAATTATACAGGTCTCAGAAATGTCTACTCTTTTTTGTAAGTCTTTGACATGACTTCTAAAACAGCTTTTATATTCATCTGATTCATTCATCCTAAATTTTTAATGGAATTGGTGTCTTAGCACTTGTCTGTTTTCATCTGGTACGTGCCTCTCGAGATGGTCTCATCATTTGTAATATTAGTGTATGAATAGGAGAGAGAGCAATAGAAATTCCAGGGAAAACATTACCCAGCTCATCTTTTCATGAGTGTATGTATTAATGCAAAAATTTTGCATATAACTAAAACTGAAGATTCCTTAACCTCTCCAGACTACATACGTGTTCAGACAGCGTATAGCTTTAATGGCATGGGTGCTGCTGCTTCCCCATACCATTTTAAATTAATATAGTTTCCTTATTCCTGTTTATTAATTCTAAATATTTTTCGCCCCTCCCCCCATTAAACATTGTACAAGCTATTTTACTTAAATTCAGGTAATACAATAACATTTACCTCATGTCACTTTCAGTCTTCCATACAATGAATTCTTTGGTGGTGTAAGTGGACTGACAGTAGAACAATTCAAAAAGATCAATGGATTTCCAAATGCTTTCTGGGGATGGGGTGGAGAAGATGATGATCTTTGGAATAGGTGAGTGTTGATAAAACAAGATGGAAGACATGAACTCCTTAATCAACGCAGTACTGTCAGGTTTTTTTCACTGTTTACATGATTAAAGTTAAGAAAAATATTTGCAGAGGTGTCTTTGAATAGGTAAATACATATTGACTTAGATAGTGCCATTCTTTTTTTTTTTTTTTTAATGAGACTGCACGAGCACTGGACTTTACAAAGTACCTAATGAAATTAGGGCTCAACTCCTGTTGATTTTCAGTGGAAATTTGTTGCTTGCCTGCACTTCCTGCATTGGATCATCTCTTCTCACATGACATGTCCTGGGGGACCTGAATAGTGCTAACTAATTAAAAGGGATACTAATTTAACTTTTTAAATTATTCTTCAGAATTTGTTCTCTGCTAGGGTCCCTTTAGAAATATCAGAGCAGAGAATTTAAAGAATAGGTATGAAACATTTCTCTTTGGGGTGTTGGTATGTTAAAATGCCAGGTCACAAAATCCTTAGACGCAGGAGGAGCAGTGGACGTAGTCTTTCTGGACTTCAGGAAGGCCTTCGACACTCTCACCCCATTCTCATTAAAAAACTAGGGGACCGTGGCATTGACACCTACACAGTCAAATGGGTCGCTAACTGGCTGGAGGGCCGCACCCAGAGAGTGGTGGTGGATGGGTCATTTTCAACCTGGAGGGATGTGGGCAGTGGGGTCCCCCAGGGCTCGGTCCTTGGGCCTGCACTTTTCAACATCTTCATCAGTGACTTGGACGAGGGGGTAAAAAGCACCTTGTTCAAGTTCGCAGACAACACTAAGATGCGGGGGGAAGTGGGCATGCTAGAAGGGAGGAATAGGCTGCAATCGGACCTAGACCGGTTACAGGGGTGGGCGAATGAGAACAGGATGGGTTTCAACACTGACAAATGCAAGGTACTGCACCCGGGGAGGAAGAACCAGCAGCACACCTACAGACTGGGGAACTCCCTTCTCGTCAGTGCCTAGGCAGAAAAGGATCTTGGAGTCATTATTGATGCCAAAATGAACATGGGCTGACAGTGTGGGGACACGGTCAGGAAGGCCAACCACACCTTGTCATGCATGCACAGATGCAGCTCAAGCAGGTCCAAGGAGGTGATCCTCCCCCTCTATATGATACTGGTCAGGCTGCAGTTGGAATACTGCGTCCAGTTCTGGGCACCGCACTTCAGGAGGGATGTGGACAACATGGAGAAGGTCCAGAAGAGGGCCACTCGCATGAACAGGGGTCATCAGGGCAGGCCCTACAAGGAGAGGCTAAGGGACCTGAACTTGTTCAGCCTCCACAAGAGAAGGCTGAGGGGGGATTTAGTGGCCCTTTACAAACTAGTCAGAGGGGACCAGCAGGCATTGTGGGAGTCCCTGTTCCCCCGAACAGTCCCAGGAGTAACAAGAAATAATGGTCACAAGCTGGCAGAGGGTAGATTTAGGCTAGATATCAGGGGGCGCTACTTCACTGTCAGGGCGGCTAGGATCTGGAATCAGCTTCCAAGAGAAGTGGTGCTGGCTCCTACCCGGAGGGTCTTTAAGAGGAGGCTAGACGAACACCTTGCTGGGGTCGTTTGACCCCAGTACTCTTTCCTGCCATGGCAGGGGGTGGACTTGATGATTTGCTCAGGTCCCTTCTGACCCTACCAGCTATGAAACTATAAAATGCTCCTTAGAAATGGCATTAATGACAGCAGCAAGAATATTAGGTATCTTCCTTTTTCTTCCTTTTGTGCACATACCAGCTTGCCACTTTTTGTTTTTCAGTTCCTCCTTTGTTGCTGCTGTTACTGCTAAATACATTCTTCTAGAATCTGGGTAAAAGCTAGAATATATGTTGCTTCCATTTCCAAGGCTCAGTGTTTGATTGATTTCATGCTGTTCTATAAAATAAAAGTTCAGTTGACCATCTATAGGAGAGTGAAACTATCTAATTTCTAGTAAACAAACTAAGAAAAATTGCAGACTGTAGTGCACTTTTTTGCATTTTAAATTAAACGTAGTTGGGGCAGAATTACAATATTTGCTTGGAAAAAATGTAAAGATAAGAATTCACTTATTATTTTGATACAAATGCATTTTTTTCTCTTAAACTGTAAAACATTAATTTATTTTACAAATTCCTCTTTTATACACATCTTTATGTATTGTATTCTAGGGTTCGTTATGCTGGATACAATGTAACAAGACCAGAGGGAGATCTGGGAAAGTACAAATCCATTCCTCATCATCACAGAGGCGAAGTCCAATTTTTAGGGAGGTAAGAAAACTGGAAACGTTATAAAATTAAAAGCTAAGGAATAAAAATTTCTTAAATACATTTGGCTTCCCCTTTGCATTTCATTCTGCTAACCCTAGCCCCCTTCTTTTTCAAAGATGAACCCATACGTCTTCCCCTAGCTCAGTGGGGGCAAACCTTTTTGGCAGGCATGCTACAAATGAGCCCATTGCCCTTCCCAAGTGCCACACTGACCCCCTTCTAATGTGCACACTGCTTTCTGCTCCCCAGTTTCTGCTCCACGTCTGTTCTCCTGCTCTGCTTTCTGCTTCCGGCCCTATCTGCTGCTTTGCTGCCTCTTCCCTTCCCATGCTGGTGGTTGGCAACCTGTGCTCTAGCCTATGCAAATCCCTGTTTTGTTCTCATCTCTTTCACTCTCTAATATCCTCTGTTCTGCTTCAGATATGCAAAGCAGTGGTAAGTTCAGTGTAAATGAGAAGTACTATTTGTTGCTGCACAGTGATGACAAATGATCAAAGGATCAGTAATCTGGCCCAAAAGTTATCGTTAGACAATTTGTAGTAGTACTTGGGAGCATTGTTTTTGGGTATATTGTTTGTTTCATGAATTAAATTATTAGTTTAAAAATTAAAGTTAAAAAATGAAATCCCAAGGGACAAATTATATTAAAGCAGAAATAAAGTGAAGAACATACCAGTCATTTAAAATGTAAAACATTGATGATGTAATTATCATGAAAGTAAGTGTTGTAAACCCAGGAAATTTTAACTTGAGGCTAAACTTAACACATTTACTCAAATCTAAGATGACCTTGAATTTAAGAGGACTTCCTGATAATTAGATTCTACATATAGAAAGTTTATAAATAGGTTAAAATGTCTTGGATATAGAATCTAAGTATAGGAGGATTGTCTTTTAAATATATACACACATTCCCCCACTGCTACCCTTTGCCTTCTACCCCCTCTACTTCTTCCCCCTCTAGCCTTCCTGCTCCCCCCACCACGTGCAGCCTCCCACTTCAGCTCCCCACA
>NW_005841855.1:5279787-5287141 GCF_000455745.1 Alligator sinensis | reverse complement strand
TCCCCCTTTCCCCCCGACCCCCGCTCCACAACTCCCCAACCTCTGCCTCTTCCCTGCCCACCCCCTACTGTCAGACATTACTTGGGCTCTATTCCCTGGTTGGAGTGCAGCACATGGAAGCACAGCCACTGCTGTACCACACACTAGCATTGGTGCTGCTGATTGGCCAGGCAGGAGCCAGAGTTCTATGCATTTCATGTCTGGGAGGGAACCCAGCCTGGGCTAGAGCTGAACTGTGCCTGACAGTAAGGTGGGTGAACAGATTGGGGGCAAGAAGAGGAACAGAAGCTGCAGAGGGCAAGCAGATGGGGGCAGGCAGTTGTGGTGGGTCTGACTCTGACCACGACCCAGGCTCCAGGGCAGTCAAAGCTGCAGCAGCTGCCTGCCCCCCTGCCCCAACTTTGTATTTGAATCTAAGACAAGAGGCTTTTCCTCCCATGCTGATTGGGGGGGTGGGGGGAACCTCATCTTAGAGTCAAGTAACTATGGTAACCTTTGAAATATGGGAATGCACAGTGCAGGCACGTGAATAATCTTAACTCTGGACAACCTTAACTCTGAGGGCATTTATATACATACATTTGTCTGCTCTGACATACCGGAGATCTGGCAATTAATTGAGTCTGCTCTGCACATGAGCTGATGTGTCTGGTGCTGCATCACATGCGTTTGTATAAATGGCAAAATGCATGTCAGTGATGAGAAAATGGCGGTGGTGCATTTTTGAACTTAAAAGCCTTTGATGCGTTTCAGTTCAAAAGCATGCTGCCACCATTTTCTCAGGGCTGACATGCATTTTGCTATTTATTTATATGAATGCATGTGACACAGTACTGGGTGCTTTTAAAAGCACCTGGTGCTGAGGCGCAAGCATGTATACAAATGCTCTGAGTCGGTTAAGGGAAAAATGTGAAGAAACTAGAATCTTTTAAAAATTAGTTTAGTGTAATAATTAGAGGTCAGAAGCACTCGTCACAATTATGATGCTGATAATCACAATCATGATGCTGATGCAGTTAATCTTAATGTAGTTTGTTCCTAGGAATATGAAATTTACTTGAACAACCATCTAATACAGTGGTCACCAACCAGTGGATTTTGATCCACCAGTAGATCTCGGAGCCTTTTGGAGCCAATCCGAGGCTCGGGTAGGGGCTGAGTGCCTGTGTGCATGCACGCGTTCGCATACCCCAGCCCAGCAGGTCAATCCATGGGGAAGGGAAGGGAAGGGAAGGGGCGAGGGCTAGATCAAGGATCCATGGCAAGGGACAGTGTCGCAGAGGCAGGAGAAAAGGGTAAGTTGAGTGGGGCCCCGGCCAGGTGGGACTTACCTGCTGAGGAGGCGCACCACCAAATAATTTTTTTTCCCTCTGCCTCAATCTACCCCCTTCCTTCCCTCCACACAGACTTACCTGCTGGGGAGGGGGTGGCAGCACGCACGGTAGATCTTGAGTTGCTTTTAAATGCAAAAGGTGATTTCCTACTTAAAGGTTGGAGACTAATTATCTAATGTGTAAAAATTAAAATAAAATAAAGCTTATAGCTCATTTGACAAATTCCAGATGCTCCCAGAATGAGATCATAAATGTTTACAAACAATGAAAAGAGTGACTTGACAAGTACATGACTTGCATTTAATTTCAATGGTGCAAAACCATTTTGAGTGTTTCTTTTCAAAAACCTTTTCTGTATTCTCTCCCTTTATCTCTTTCTACAGGTATAAACTCCTAAGATATTCCAGAGAACGCCAGTACATTGATGGGCTGAACAATTTAGTATATACTCCCAAAATACTTGTTAGTAGATTATATAAAAATATAACTGTAAATCTCTTACCAGAACTTGCTCCGGTTAGAGACTATTGATGGAAGCAGAGTAGCAAACATTGCTATGGGAGTAAATGTATAACACTGGAAAATACAAAGACACTATTACAAAGACCTCACATGAGGTCTTTCTGAACTTTGGCTGATGGATAGTTGGGAGGAGAGTTAAACAATAGTTCTGCAAAAAAGAAGGCCAGCAGCTACTACTCAAATGTTTACAGCATGGGACTACTAAATATTGAAGCCTAGTTGCACCATGCTCCGTATCTTAACTACTCGTACTACATGTACTGCAGAAAACAGATCTGTAACGTGTTTGGAAGTTGAAAGAGCCTCCTCTTCCAAGTAATTTTTATACAACAAATGTAATTTAACTGAATGCTTGTTTCCTTTTTAAAAATGTGTTTTGTAAATATGTGATGTAAATTAATGTGCTTACATTGCTTGTAAATATGGTAATATTTTCTGCTTCGGTATGTACTTGGTTGTGTTCTTGTTCAAATTCAGTAGGAATGTTTTCATTAGCATGAAAGAACAAGTGTAAATGTAAGTATGTTTAGACAAAGGTTATACCTTGTGTGAAATGAAGGACTTACCAATTGATGGCCAGCTATGACTGTAAACTGTTATACTAGTTTTGAGCTTTAGGCCTCCTGCATATCTATATAGAAGAATCAAACTTCTTATGTAAACTTACTAGAAAAAACAGCTCTTATTTACTAATTGCTAGTAAAATCTTATGATTCCCTGCTTGCCATCTAAATAAGATTTTATGCATATTGCATGTATATTATGAACAAATCTTAAGGTTGTTGCATATCATGATATACAGGAACTTTTACTTTAAGTCTCCACGTGTGCCACTAGTGTCAATGTCAGGGATATTAATGCCTAAAACAATGTATTCTGGTGTATATGTATTTTGGTAGTGTCCTTTTTTTTTTTTTTTTTTTTTTTAAATCTAGTGAATAAGACTTATTCCTCCAGAATCAGAAGAACCAAAAATGTATCTTCATTAGAAGACAAATATTAAAGTGACATTTTAAACTAATAAAATACATTCGTAGTGCATAAAGGGTGAGATTTTTCAAAATTAGACAGTATTAGCCTGTCCCTATTGCACTGGCTATGATGAGGTCACTGGGACCAGAGTAAAGCCAGAGCCTGCTACTTTTGAAAAAATCCTTGAATAGTATATTAAATAATTTATTGTTTAAGAGCATAATTCTGTGAAGTGCTGAGCACTTCTCACATTGTATTAGGTATCTTTAACCCAGCACGGTTGAGGGTGCTCAGCTCTGCCAAGTATAGATTTCGCATTGATGATGCTCAGCCAGATGGTGGGGTGAGTTGGTGTGCAGGGGCAGTCCTTGGTGTAATTCAGTGCACTGGCTCAGCCCTACGCTATCCATTGAATCTGGCCATGGACCAGTTCTGGAGTCTTGGCAATTAATGCTGCCACTGCTCCCCTGTTGCCAAATTTCCAGACGTGGGGGGAGTCACATGGGCTGGATGATATGGTCCCGCAGGCCGGAGGTTGAGCACCATGTTCTGTAATTCTCTTTTTTTGCAGTGTTAAGTGTATGAGGCCTATTGTAGGGTTCTTTCTTGTTTGTTTTTTTTAATAATGTTAGATATCTTTGTTCTGGGTTTGCCTGTAATGTTATGCTACCAAAGGGCATACCTTTCAGAAGCACTATATTTACCTAGGAATTTCTTTATCCTAAATTCCTATTGTGTATTAATTTCTATTTTAATTCAAAATGGATTAGTTAGCTACCAAGCAAGGTCTACTAAGTTACTCTGACTCTCTCAGCCATTTTGTTTTTTAGGAACCAAAGACTGCCACTCCCCTGAAGAATGAAAAACATTTATATAAAATAAACTCTATATCAGTATGGTGTTCTATAGGAGTCCTAAAAAGAAATACTAATCTGTGTATACACATTTGCTTCCTGAATTACAATCACAGATGGTGTGGTGCAGAACCTCACGGGATCAGTTCACCATTACCATCTTTTCTTTTGTGGCAGTCCCAGTGGCAGGTTTCTCTCTTAGCCATTTGTTAATGAAAGCTATGAGCACACTTAGAGACATTCCAAATTATTTGCTGAAATGTAGGGATTTGATTTGATGTAGCTGAGAACAAGCTGTAGGCGTGATTGTGTTGGAATGATCTTGAAATTTACTAGTCATCATCATGTACTATAGCAATGACAACATACGTGAAAACAGTTGAACACAACACACTTAAAGTATGCATGCTTGAGTGCTTTTATTACCTCTTGATATATTTTTCTATAACAGTATATAGAATATTTTGAGGGGCACATGGATAGTTGTGAATTAAGTAACTAGTATATCGTATAAGCATCTATATTCTCAAAGAAAAAATTGTCTTGTTTGCCTATGTCACATCAGCAAAACGTATTTCCTACAGGATTGCTAACAGGAATAATTTTTGAATGCCTGACTCCTTATTTTGAAGTATTTTCTGGCTTCAGTACCCACAATTTAGCACCCTTTCATTATGATGCATTTTTGGTAGTATAGGTTTGTGCCTTGTTTCTGAAGCATGCATTTATTGACACACCCATATGTGGGAAGGCATCCTGTGAAATGAATGTGCAATTTTTTTAAAAATTCTCCTAGTGCATTTAAAAAAAATAAAAATACATGTGAATATGCTTCAGCTGAAGACATGAAACATTATGAGGTTAGATTGAGTTGATTAATTATGAATGATTTTAGGAAAATGTAATGCAGTTGAAATTGTATTTAAAGGGGTCTAAAGGCATAATTGTAACTTAACTTGAACTTATATCAACTTTTTATGCCCAAAACTAACACACATTAAACTTTGAAAGAGGTTTACCAACATTCTTCAGGTATCTTTTTAATGTCACTGTCAGGAAATCTTAAAAAGCTCTCATCTTATTGATGGTAAACAAACATAGTAAGTATAACTACCTATCTGAATTCTACTGTTCTGTTGCAGACTTTAACATACACGGTGCCTTCAAACAAAAGAAATGGAAGTGCAGAGCTCAGTCATGCATATTCCTTTGATATTTTCAGATTTACAGTAAAACATAGAGAAGTCAAATGTACTGGCTCTTCAGTTCCTGACAAACAACAAATCAAATGCATGTCCTCCTCTCTTTGATGGACTAATATGAGAGGAAAGGTATAAGATTCTGAGAGGATCTTGCAAAGTAAGAAGTAAAAATGCAACAAAAAAACTGGTGGTGTGTAAAAAAAAAAAAAAAAAAAAAAATTCAGTCAGTATGCTAAAAGACATTGTTCATTAAAAACTTTTTCCCACTTGCCATATTTTAAATTAAAATAGAAAAATATACAATATAATAATCCTTTTTTGAAATAAAAGCTCTAACAAGAAATGAATGCAAAATATTTGTCCTTAAATCTTTCAGGTCTATTTTTATATTCTTCTGGTTAATATAAAATACTAGTCTTGTAAATTAAAGCAAGCCAGTTATTAAAAAAAAAATTAAAGGACACATTGCATATCAGCAAGAGGAAGTGTACTTAAGATTATTTAATTTGTAGAGGTGTCTGAGACAGGCTTACTGAAAAATGCACTGAAACAAATGCTGGGAATTTCCTGTGTACTATCATACTTAAAAATTTTGTTTTGTTCATGAAAATGTTTGTACTTTTTTATCATTGTCTTTTATGAAATATAATGTTCTAAATATCATGTGGTGGTCTTGTCTTTTTCAGACCCTGTATTTGGGCAGGATTAGTCTCATGTTTTGGTTTTTTTCCTATTTTTTGGTACAGTGTGATCCCTGTAATGATTCCTTAGTGCTGATGGGATGCATCAAATAAACTTTTGACACTAGTAGAAACCCTTTCCAAATAAAAATGTTAATACATTTCAGGAACATGTTAAGGCCTGTTTTTGTTCTATTCTATTTTTCAATACAAAAAAATACCTGAAATGAAGCTTCTTAATTTTATGGTGACATTCAATAAGTTCTTTATGGTTGAGACTGTTAATTCTGTACAAGGTAGAGCATACTAGCCCCTGACCCTGACTTCTGGTGTCTAACTCCTATTATAATGCAGAACCTGTGTATTATTAAACTGTTCATAAATTAACAAATTACTTTTGTTGAAGTGTTGGGAATGTAATATAATCATGTAATACTCCTCATCTGTTAGATCTTCAAGGACTTTAGAGGGAGAATGGAGGCAGCATTCTCTAAAGATACTGTGTTGCCTGGGTGCTAACAAATCTTATTGTCTAAGCATGAGACAGTACAGCTTTCCTTGAAATATGCTGAATAAGAATATAGGTCTGTAAGTAACCTCCTGAGTCCAGTGACCTGTTGTTGCAGACAGTCATGTCAGATATCTGTTTCATAAACTGATCATCCTCTATCCTAGAAATAGGACTTTTCTTGGGGTATTGTGAGTGCATGTGTGTGTGTGTACATCTGTGTGTGCACATGCACATTAATTTGTTTTGGCCTTTTTTGTTTTCCTGGTTTGACATTTACTGCCTTGTTTAACAAGCCAAACTCCTTTAATCTCAGAAGAGAGGCTCTCTATTCCCCTCATTATTCTAGTAACCTCTGCCCCGTTACACTTTTAACTCTTCGTAAGTATATGGGTGAAAAGATTATAAACAGCATAGACATATCCCAGTTCACCCACAGTTGCCATTGTTAAATTTGCAGCAATTTCTTTGTGGAAGTCTTCTCTTTTCTTCCACTAGTGAATACAGGCTTTATCTGTGCTGACACCTGGTTTAGCAATTCAGTGGCTGATACTAGGTGTCAAATTCAGCCTGAAGTTACAAATAGATTTATTTGTTTAAAAAATGTAGTTTTGAGGCAGACCTTCAAAATGTTTAACCCATCTGAACCCATCATGTATAAGCCCAGTGATACTATGCACCAGAGACACACATGCATCTCAGAACTTGCAGTCTTAGATGACAAGTGACATAAACGAGGGGAGAAAAAAGGTATATCAAAATAAATACACAGGTTTTTTACAGACATGCATTTGTGACTTAATTGCATCGGTAGGTGCTAACCCTCTATCGGGCGCTGGTCAGACCGCAGTTGGAGTACTGTGTGGAATTCTGGGCGCCGCACTTCAAGAGGGATGCGGATAACCTGGAGAGGGTCCAGAGAAGGGCCACTCGTATGGTTAAGGGCCTACAGACCAAGCCTTACGAGGAGAGACTAGAGAAACTGGATCTATTCAGCCTCCGCAAGAGAAGATTGAGAGGCGACCTTGTGGCTGCCTATAAGTTCATCACGGGGGCACAGAAGGGAATTGGTGAGTATTTATTCACCAAGGCGCCCCCGGGGGTTACAAGAAATAATGGCCACAAGCTAGCAGAGAGCAGATTTAGACTGGACATTAGGAAGAACTTCTTCACAGTTCGAGTGGCCAAGGTCTGGAACGGGCTCCCAAGGGAGGTGGTGCTCTCCCCTACCCTGGGGGTCTTCAAGAGGAGGTTAGATGAGCATCTAGCTGGGGTCATCTAA
>NW_005841855.1:5275960-5279777 GCF_000455745.1 Alligator sinensis | reverse complement strand
CTCTTTCCTGCTTATGCAGGGGGTCAGACTCAATGATCTATTGAGGTCCCTTCCGACCCTAACATCTATGAATCTATGAACCTTCCAGCTGTTTGTAGAGCGAGGGTGGAAATGGACATTGCCTAATATCTCATTTGTGCCACCTTAAATTTTCTCAGGGGAGCACAAACGCTGAGCAAATAGATGTCTGTACCCTTTGTTATGCCACATGAAAGGAAAATCAGGAGCACAACAAAAGGTGATAATAGACTCTGCCACTTTATCCTGCCAGACATCTGTTCCCTCTGGGCGCTTTCCCACTCAGCCAGACCCTTCCCTGAGTCTGCTGAAGGAGGGGGAAATGCTTCCGTGCTCAGCCAGGTGGGTTGGTCAGGCTGGCAGAAGAAAACCCTGCTCTCCCCCACTCAGGCAGACCTGGCAGAGCAATTCCTCCCAACTGTGTTATGTGCATGGAGGGGGAAGTGCAAGTCCCCACACATCAAAAAGGATATAGAGGAAGTGGAGAAGGTACAGAGAAGTGTAAAAAGGATGATTAGTAGTACAGAGGGGCCTCTGTATGAGGAGAGATTAAAGAGGCTAGGCCTATTCAGTTTAGAAAAGAGATGCTTGATGGGACAAGGGTTTACAAAATACTAAACGTACTCCCTTGCAATACAAGAACTAAAGGTCACGAAATGAAACTAGTAGGTAGTGCATTTAAAACTAACAAAAATAAGTTATTTTTCACACAGTGTGTAGTTGAAGTATGGAATTCATTGCCACAAGATGTTGTGAAGCTGACAGTTTAGCTACATTGAAGAAAAGGATTGGATACATTCTTGGAGGAAAAGGGCATCGGTAGTTATTGAGCTCGGGAGTTAGGGGTGCACCCTCTGAATTGGAACTTCCTAGACCTCAAATACTGGAGGCTACAAGTGAGAGAGGGACGGGGGAAACAATGGCCCTATGGTCTGACCCAGTAAATGGCAATTCTTATGTTCTTAGGTCTCCCTGCATTTGCAGATGTGGGAGAAATCTCTTGCACACGGATTTTACCATGGACATCTGTAAATGCTATAGGGAGGGGGCTTATTCAAATCATCATCCCCTCACTTGCAGACTTGCATGGGGAAATCTGCAGGGAATTCTGCTTCCCAACATGGGAGGGGGGCATCTGCAAGAAGGGGTTTTCTACTGCTTGGAGATGTGCCCCAAGTCTGTAGACATCTCTGGAACATAATCAACTGTGCTGCTACATGTGGTGAAATGGCTGATGTGTGCTTCACTGAAGATAACCTGTTTCTTGCCTGACTTTTTCCATGCCTACAAAAAAAATAGCATAGTGACACCATATTTGAAATCGTGGAACTCTGCAGTTCCATGGTATTGAATGATTGCCGGGATATGCCTTAAATAATGTATTGATAAATGGAATTTAACAGCATGTCACATTGAATGTATTTTTGGACTTTTAAGTTTCAAATATATTTAATTCACACTTGGTGAGCAAGAACGTGAGGTTATTGGCTTTAAGGAAGATCTGTTTGTTCTCAAAATCCCAGCATTGAAGTTACTATGTTACTTTTTAGAAGCTTATGACCGTGTTTTTAGGACTCCTTTTATTTTTAAGAAGAAGAATAGAAAACTTTTTAGGAAGAAATATTTATTGATCTCACCCGAGGTAACCAGTTCAGTAAAAGTAAACAAACAAAAACTTCTCAGTAGTTGGCTAGCAAGTTAGTGCTTGAATAGGAAGAGTGCAATACAAGTTCTAAGTATTTTATTTATGCAGCCAGAAGGCAACATCCTTCATACTAGGAAATATCCATCCAGAAGTCCAAACCGACCAGAGTGAGTACAATCTTCATGGTTACTATGCAGTTTCTAATTCTTTGGTTCACTAACCACTGCTGTAGTTGAGTAAGAAAAGGGACTAATGAGAGCAGTGATGGTATAATACCGAGGAGCAAAATCGTTAGCAGTGGACACGACCTATCAAAGCAGGGGAAGAAAACATGTTTTTAAAACACAGATCTCTAGACTGTAAATTGAGAGGTGATCATTGTGATAACCCACAAATCTCAGACCGTGGGATTTCCCTGAATTCTTGCTGTAGGTCCTGTAATGGTGTTTGAAATAGACTAGAGTACGTCTTTTCGAAAAATCCAGTCGTGATTTACAGTAACAGAAAATCTCCTGCCGCTGTTCCAAAGGCAACTCCCCTTTTGGCCTTTCTTTTTAGACTGAAATGTTTAGCTTTGAAGTCCAGATATTGCATCTTGCTATAGTGAAAAGCTCTTTTGTCAATCTAGTTTTCTATTTGTTTGGGTTTAGGTAGGGCTTCTGAGGGTATCGTTATCGAAGTGTACCATGATAAGTTGTTTCCATGCAACGGTTACACCTGCATGTTCTCAGAGTAATTCAAATATAGCAGAATTGCTCCAACTGTTCATCCTGCTGCATTCAAAGTTAGGGTGTTTTAGCTAAATTGTATGCATATAGGGTTTTGCAGGCATGGGTTAACAACTATGTGCTCCTGAACAGCAGCAGCTCCCCCACCCCTTTTCAAGTGGCTAAAATGTACATTTGTCTGTGTCCTGTGATAGTCACCCTTTTATTTTTCTTTGATAAGCTAAAAAGTCTCTCACTGTACAACATATTTTCCAGTCTTTGAATCCTCTTCTCTGAATCCTCTGCAGTTCCAGAATCCCTTGAATTGTATACATCAAAAGTGGATGTGATACTGCAGTAGCTGTCACAGAAGTGTCAAAACCAAAGGTAATAGATCTCTCTGCTCCTACCCATTATTTCTATAACTATGCATCTAAAGTCACATTGGCCTCTGGTGGCAATCTCTCACTGGGAGCTCACGGAGGCAATGGGCAGCAGACAACACAGCAGTGAAAGCAAGGTGTGCATCTAATAGGGTGCTTGAACCTTTAACCCTGAAATTAGGGCTAGGGACAGAAGTTGCACACAAACTGGTTTAAATGATCAGAAACTGGGTTAAACCTGTAACAGAACAGAAGTTCAATGCACGTAAACCAGTTTCAATATGGCCGAAACTGGTTTAAGATAAATCTGGTTTATTATAGTATCAGACTTAACTGATTTAGATCAAACTGGTTTATGCAGCTTCTGTTCCAGATCCCTTCCTGGCTTAAGTTAAATCAGAGTCCTCCAGCATCTCAGCATGCTCGGCAGCCCTGGGCTGGGCTGGACTGTCTGGTTCAGCCAAGCAGGGTTGGCCCTGTGGCAGGCCAGAAGGGGGAGCTCCTGCATTGAGCATCCCACCTCACTATGCCCATCCACCTTCTGGACTCCACGTGCCCCTCCAGGGGTGCCTAAGCCCTGGCAGACCCCCTTTCGAGCCCCACCGCAGAGTCCAGGGGTAATGTGTGCTGCCACCACCCCCACCCGAGAAGGTACTGTCTGGGACCTGTGTCCTCGGGGAAACGCAGGCCTAATAGTCCTATGGGTACTCGACCCAATTCAAGAACTTGGGGCACTTCCCCAAGTCGGGGGCCAAAAAGGATAGTTTCCCTTAGTCCGCAGACCCAAGGGGCCTCCTAGGCATAATTTAACCCACCCCTCAATAAGTCTCCTACACCAGTCACAAAGGAGAGCTTTATTGGTTACAGAGGGTAGGGTTAGAATAGGGTACAGGGTACAGCAATATCAGAGAAATCCCATAGAGCAAACTCCTGTGGCTGGGGTAGCCTTTGATCTCGCATCTGAGTTACTACAAGCTATATATCTAGGTGGATCTCAGCTTACTCACAAGTATCATCCAGAGGCTGTTGGAGATTCCCTCTGGAGGCAGGCAGTTCCTTGATCA
>NW_005841855.1:5273150-5275787 GCF_000455745.1 Alligator sinensis | reverse complement strand
GGCTGCTGCCCCCTCCTCCTGGCAGTCCTTAACTTATATAGACCTTGTGACCTCATTTACCTGGTCCAATGGAGGTCAGTACCTGTTGGCTATCAGCCAACCAATTTGAAATGCATCACTAGTTGCCTGGCAGACTCTAGCCCACCAGGAAGGAAGCCCCTCACTCAGGTATGTGATACTAGTCATGTAGGCAGAGAGAGCAGGTTTCCCACCTCCCTCAGGAATGGACCCAGCTCAGGTTACCTAAAGAGAGAGGGTAAGGATGTCTCTCTCTGCTGGGCCCATCCTTATCAAATTGTCACAGAGCAGAGACTTTGGGGAGAGACAAAGGTGGCTTTCTGCCACAGGCCCTGCCACTCTCCTCCCTAGCGGGAGCTTTATCACTGCTCCAGATGTCTGAGAAAAGGGTGGGGATGGGAAACCCTGCTCTGGAGTGCTGCTGAGTCTGCTTGTCAAGGGGGCAGCAGCCCTTGCCAGGCATCCACAGCCCTCTACCCTCCTAACTGCTGCAGCAGCAAGAGCATGGCCAGGTCCAGACCCCAGTAGCCTGAGGGGAAGCAGGGGTTTAATTCCCCCATTGTAGGGGTGGGGGGTGGTGAGGGTACCAGTAGGTTCCACTCATGCACCTATGGTCGCAGGAGCCAGATGCCAGTAGCCTAAAGGGGTGGGAGGGGGCACAGAGGAGGGATGTGACCTGGCTGCAGGGAGGGGAGGGGGGGAGCCGAGGCTAGGTACGGAGCCCAACTCACCACTGCCTCCCACTGCAGCAGCATGGCCTGGACTGGGGCGGCACCAGGGGGTGGGGGTCAGTGCGCGCCACCTCTCATCTCCAGCTCTGCAGGGTCCGCAGTTTACAGGTGGGCTGCAGCTGCAGTGTGGATCCCTGCCCCCACCCTCTCCCGCCACCGGTAGCAGAGCTAACTATTGCAGCGGGCATAGGTGAAGCACCTGTCACCTGGTTTCCGTTTGCGATGGCGCTGGGTGCTTGGGGCGGGTTGCTGCGGGCCAGGGGTGTGAGCAGCAGTGGGGGGAGGCAGTGGATTGTGGCAGCCCACCCCTCCTCACAGCGATGGAGGGAATGATCGCAGTAGGAGGAGGTAAGGCACCTGTCACTCGCTGCTGTGCTGGCTGCTCAGGGTGGGCTGGTGCTTCACCTGCGCCCGCTGCAATGCTTGTTCTGCTGCCTCTGCCAGGAGATGGAGAGGGTGGAGAGCTGTGCTGTAACTGCATCCTACCTGTAAACTGTGGCCTCTGCAGGGGGCTGGAGGCAGGAAGCGGTAGGCACTGACCCCCGCCCCTTGGGGCCACCCCAGCCTGGGCTGCGTTGCCACAGCAGGAGACAGTGGTCAGTGGCTCCGTACCTAGCCTTGGCTCCCCGCTCTCTGCCCCCTCCCAGTGGGCAGCTGATCGCTCCTTGAAGGGACTCAGCCCCGAGTGCCGTGTCAGTGCCTGCCCTGCCGCTACTGCCTGTAATGAGGGGATTAAACCACCCTTCCCTTCAGGCTACTGGCATCTGGCCCCCGCAGCCTTGGATACATGAGTGGAGCCTATTGGTGCCCATGCTGTCCCTACCCTGCAACTAGGGGGATTAAGCCCCCATTTGTCCCCAGGCTACCGGGGTCTGGCCCAGCCCCTGCCACCAGCGAGCAAGTGAGATGGGGTGGGGGGCTGGGGATCCCTGACAAGGGCTGCTTCCCCCTTTCCCCTCTAGGGGCTGGCCTCCTTGGAGGCCAGGGGGGGTGCTTAAACCTGGCCCCTGTCATACTTAGGTCTGACCAGGCCCCCCCAAGCTTAGTGTCCCTCCAGCCAAGGGCTTTCTCTAGCACCCCCTGGCTTCTGGCCTGAGCCCTTGCAGGCATGTGCCTGCATTTCCAGAGTCAAAAGTGAATGTTTATTCACTTTCAAATTGGTTCGATGTACACAGGTTAGACTAACCTGCAAAGATTGAATCAATTCAGGCTCTGTGGTTTTGAATGTCTGTCCCTAACCTAAGAGTCCTGAGTTTTACCAACTAACCTAGCAGAGCTAGGTGTCCTAATCGGAGTGGACAATTGTTCTTTTGTGGTGGTCCTCTGCACTCTCAGAAGAATGCTGATGGCTATAGACTTCTGTTCATGGTAAGAACCTAAAGGAAGGTGGATGTAGGTGAGTGTCACTGTGGAAAGGAGAGAGAAGATCTGAGTAAAAGTATAAAGGATTGTTCCTGAGTGAACACCTATGTTTGTTCAGGATTCCCATGATAAGACTTCCAGAGAAGGGAAAGGCATTGTAATGGTGGCCACAGGCAAAGAAATTGTCCACCACCACTCTACATGGGCACTTTGTTATCTGAGTAACAGATTATCAAAACTGAGATAGCCTTTAACAGCTATCAACCTTGGAAGGCTGCAGTAATGGGTGTATTGCTGTGGTCTGTTCTTGTGTTTCTTTCATAAAAAGGAGTTTTTTTTCTGATATTTGGTTGGATGGCTAAATAACAGATTGTCCATCCATCAAGGCTACACACCAAAAAGGGAAATGAGTATGAATACCAGGAAGGTAAACCCATTATGGAACAAATTAAGCAATATGGGATACGTGCCTTACTGAATTAAGGGTTCACTTTTGGTCAGGATTCCCTCAACATACAATAAAGTC
>NW_005841855.1:5221416-5273119 GCF_000455745.1 Alligator sinensis | reverse complement strand
AGAGTCTGAAGTCTGAACTGCTGTGCTATCACAATGCAAATCACATTCATCTCTGCATCAATTTCTTCATGCTTAGACCTTGCAGGTATTTGGCTTTTCCTCAGCTTACGTCTAAGAAAAAGTTTAACTACAGAAAGTTAGCAGAAGCTCAACCCATGTAAGAAATAGGTAATGATAGTAGATTGTTTCTCCATTGAGAAAATAGCAGAGGTTCTTTATGCATCCTTCTTTTTTTCTTCTACCGCTTATTTCAATTTCAAAATGTAATAGTACTAAAGCTGTAGGCGCTTCTGGATTACTAGATATATGCAATGGTTAAGACGGTTTATTTTCTGCGTTGAATCACAGGAAGCAGATTCTGTTTAAAATGGACACAACTTAGTTTGCTTTCAGTGATGTGCAGTGAATTTCAACATTGTTTAAAAATGCACCTAAGCATTTAGGTACATGAAAGTGAGAAAAGAAATTATGGATAAATATTTTAATACACTGACAGATCATGCATGAGCTCTTAAAGGAATGTACGCTTGTGAAACCTCCAAAAAACAATCTTTGCTGTTTCTTGTATCCCTTCCCGGACTTTGTGGATCAGAAACTTTCATCCATGTGTAGTAACCAATTCACTTCTAGTGCATTCTGGTCTGTTATATCATCATCCTCTTTGAAAGTTAACAATTCACCTACCCAGTTTAAGCCAGATAAGACTTCCAGAGAAGGGAAAGGCATAATAATAATGCCTATAATAATAACACCCATAATAATATATTTTAATTTTAAAAAATGTCCTGATTTGTGTGCGGTTGTGCGCTGTATGTAGAAGTGATTGCATAATAACTCAAAATGCAGTCTTATTCTTATATAGTGTGCTGTGTGGGCTTTGCAGGGAGCTGTGGGTGGGTGGGTATGGATGTGTGTCTGTGGGTCCAGTGTGAGTGTGCGTGGGGGACGGTGTGGCTGTGGGGTTTGCGGGAAGGTTTTGAGGGTATGTGGGATGTACATGGGAGCACCCCCCTGAGCTGGTCAACACCCATCCCCACCCTACAGCAGCCCAGAGCCTGAGCGCCCTGTGGCGTCTCCCTGCCACCACCACCACCAGCACACAGCCCACACGCCCCGTGCCCGCTCTGCACCACCTGGCCGCATGCGGCAGTAGCAGCGAGGACTACCGCATGCAGCCACGACCCTGCCTGGGGGCCCCGCGCCAGCTCCAGGCTTGCCTGTTGGGGCTGAACAGCGCCCGCTGGGCAGAAACCGCTGCTCGGCGCGGGGGGAAACGGCCTCTCCCGCTGCAGTGCGGGGCTGCCATGTGTCTGTTCCGTGCTGCCACGGCGGTGGCGGTGGCACACTGGAGACGCGGGGCAGCCCCGCACAGGCTGCAAGCGGCTGCATCAGGAAGCGCCGGCAGCGGCAGCGGGAGGGGGACGGGCCGCTTTCCCTCCATGCGGAGCAGCACTCTGTCCCGCGCTGCCGCTGATCAGCCCGGATGGGAGAGCGCAGGGTCAGGGCTGCGCATCTGGGTCCTCGCCTGCACCACGGGGCTGGAGCAGGGGGGTTGGGATTAAGCGGGCGCGCAGCGACAGCTAGGCGGGAGTGTGGGGCCCGCAGAGCAGGACGGCAGGAGCGCAGGGTCCCGGCCAGCAGGGGCTCTAGCGAGCTGGCCAGCTCCCCTCTCTCCCAGCTGGCGCAGCCCAGCATGGCTCCTTGGATCCCTGCCAGCCCACGCCCGGCGCTCTTGTCACCCTGACTGGGCCCCACCAGCGTGGACCCTGCTCTCCCACATGCCCCCTCGCTTCCACTCCTCCCTGCCCTGCTGCTGCTTTCCCCACTTTCCTGCCAACCTGCCAGCTGCTCTTCACCATGTGGCGCCCAGCTGCATGGCTGGATCACTGGACTCAGCAGGAGCCGGCCCAGCCCTGAGGACTGGGACAATCAGCCATAGTCCCCCCCTGCCTCCACACACCCCTCCCCCACCTTCTTACCTGAATTTCCAACTCCGGCGCGGGGAGGCAAGAACAGCCCCACGGTCCCAGGCCAGAAGCCTCTGCCAGGCAGGGGCTTCCAGCTGGGGGAGGCAGGGCTGAGTGGGCCTTGCTGTTGCAGGGTCCTGTCTTGGCTTCCCCAGGGTCCTACTCCCACTGGCTCCTGTCATGTTTGACAGGCAGCCAGGGGCAGATAAATATTAATTTTCCAAATATTTCAGGGGCTCCACAGTCTAGATAGAATGGCCTGGTGAGCTGGATTCAGCCCACGGGCCATATTTTTCCCACCGCTGTGCTATGGTAAAGAGATTCATAACTTTCATTCTTCAATATGTGTAGTCCAGGAGAACAATGGCCTCTCCACTACCCCACAGGGAAATAGAAAATCTATCTTAACTTACACATCCCTCCCATAGCATATAAAATGTTGTTAAACTTCCCCTGCTATTAATATTTACCCTCATGCTGTGCATCAGATACATTCTTCTAGATGAAGATCTGATACCGCTATCTTATTTATTCTCAACTGAGAAGAGCTGTTCTTCATGACTGGGTTGCATTTATCATGTGTACATTAACTTAATCAACTGTATAATGTGGAGTTTGGGTTTTCAAAAGCACTCAGTTAATTTGGCGTAAGTCTCATTGGTTTGTAACATCCACATCTCTGAATGTATTTAAATATCTACCTTCCTTTACCTGGCTTTTTTCATACAGTACTTTGAAATGCTTGGATAGAGTGAATTATAATTATTGAAGGTTTTTTCTGGCTAACCTCCACTACCTCTCTTGCAAAACTCCTAAATTCTACTTATATTGATGTGAATAGCTGATTTCCTGATCTCTGCAAAGTTCCTGCCACTCCACAGATAATGGAAAATAGATGTGGATGGAGTTCACAGCCCTGAAGTTCTCCAGCCACCTTCTTCAGCACTGCATATTATCTAGACCCCAAACAACTCCATCTAGCACTGCCTGGAAGGCAATGTGGCCAAGTAGCTATGTAATTGGACTGACATGTGAGAGACCTGGGTTGTTTTCTTGGCTCTGTACTGGGTAAGTCACTTGTCCCTCTGTCTTGGTTTACAAATCTTTAAAATGGGAATAATGACATTTTGCTAGGAATGATCCCAGTTCTCATTTATTCTGCTTGTTCATGGGCCTCATGAGTCTATAATAACAACTAACTACTACAGTAGTCTTGTAGTCATGAGGCTACAGTAGTGTGCATACCTCTGTACCAAAAAGAAACCCTTTTTGGAAGTTTTTTTTTTTAATGAGTAGATTTCCTAGGTGACCATGTTATGAACTGCAAAATGTGTAGTTTTATTGTTGTCTTGCATCTAGGGGAACCCCCCGCCCCCCAGTATTACACCTTTGTATAAGGGTCAAATCCTATTCTGCCTAGAAGGTGGACCCAGAGGAAGCCTTGTTCTTTGCCTTAATGAGATGGGGACCTGGTCTTGGGCTTCTACTCCTGATTGTGTTTCTGCATTTTGCATGAAATTAGTCATTTGATAAAATGAAGAATCAACACTGGAGGCAGGGACAGGGTTCTTTGCATTTAGCTTTTCAAAAATACAAAAGAAAGAAAAATGAATAGTCATATCAACATATTCATGGAATGGTTGAAGGCCAAGTCCCTTCCAACAAGTGCATGTATCAAATTGAACCTAGTATAACCCTGTTACAAATTGTTCTTCAGGGATGAGGTCCTGGTTCTCCCCATATTCATCAGCTTTTCTGTGAGATATCAGAATAAAAGGCATTTATTTTTGTTTTCAGCTGCCTGGAAAAAGGCAGCATATAGTCAAGTTTGAAGGATCCTGGCTGATTGGCTCTGTTGACCTTAAATGTTTTGTGCCTTTTGTGCCATGGACACCTCACAGAGCCTATCCTGGCTTGCAAATTTTCTGCATTCACCACAGCATATGACTGAGCTACAAGGATTAGATGTAAGTCACACTACTCACTGCCTGGAGAAGGATTGCCCCCAGAGTTGATTAAATGTTGCCACAGATCCAGCAGGGGCACATAAGGGGGAAAAAAATTCCACTGGCAGAAACAGTACACAATTTCCTGATGCATCTTAGTTTCACAGTTGGTAGGGTCGGAAGGGACCTGAGCAGATCATCAAGTCCGATCCCCTGCCATGGCAGGAAAGAATGCTAGGGTCAAATGACCCCAGACAGGTAATTATCTAGCCTCTTTTTGAAGACCCCCAGGGTAGGAGCGAACACCACTTCCCTTGGAAGTTGGTCCCAGATCCTAGCCGCCCTGACTGTGAAGTAGTGCCTCCTGATGTCTAGCCTGAATCTACTCTCAATCAACTTGTGGCCGTTATTCCTAGTTACTCGTGGTAGTGCTCGGGGGAACAGGGACTCTCCTGTTCCCCACTGGTCCCCCTTGGTAAGTTTATAGATGGCCACCAGATCTCCTCTTAGCCATCTCTTGTTTAGACTTAGGTCCTGTAGCCTCTCCTCATAGGGCCTGCCCTGCTGCCCCCGTTCATGCGAGTGACCCTCCTCTGGACCCTCTCCATGCTGTCCACATCCCTCCTGAAGTGCGGCGCCCAGAACTGGGAGTAGTACTCCAACTGCGGCCTGACCAATGTTGCACAGAGGGGGAGGATCACCTCCTTGGACCTGCTCACGATACATCTGTGGATGCATGACAAGAGGTGCGGTTAGCCTTACTGACCGTGTCCTCACATTGGCAGCCCATGTTCATCTTGGAATCAATAATGACTCCAAGATCCTTTTCTGCCTCTGTGCAGAAAGAGAAGGGAGTTCCCCAGCCTACGGGTATGCTGCTGGTTCTTACTGCCCAAGTGCAGCACCCTGCGCTTGTCAGTATTGAATCCCATCCTATTCTCATCCACCCACCCCTGTAACTTGTCCAGATCTAGGTGTATCCTGTCCCTCCCTTCTAGCGTGCCCACCTCTCCCCACATCTTAGTGTCATCCACGAATTTGAACAAGGTGCTTTTCACCCACTCTAAATACATGCTTAAAATATTTTATTAGAACTAGGTACCCTCTTCTCTTGTTTGTTACACTTTGGTTGTCCTATTATTTTCTTAATTGAGTATTTTGTCTTTGTGTATCCACCAGAGTAACCTTTGTTCGCAATGATAAGAAGTATGTGTAGGTTGTCATGGCTCTGATGAAGCCTGTAGCCTTATGTAGCATCTTAGATTCTGTATTCTTGGTCTATTCAGTGTTCTATCCTTGGCAAGCAGATGAGCTTGTTTAACGATACCTATCTAGGCTGTAAGTATTGGCTAGAAAATGCAAAGCATTGAGTCAGACACTGGGGCCTTGGCTGAGTTTTGTCCTCTTGTTAACAGTTTCCCATAGAAAGACTTCATTTCCACCTAAACAGTCCTGTTATCAGATCTATTCATCAGATATTGGACAATGATGCTTGTAGTTCATGTTTGACCAGTGTTTCAGTAATTCCCATCATTCATCTTAAGTGACAACTCCTGATAATTTTTCTGAAAATATTTCCTTTAAGAAATGCAAAGGCAAATAAAATAATGTGAGATCATTATTCAAGGGTGTTACATTTGAAAGCTTGTCTAACTCTTCCAACTATGCAGTTGGTCCAATAAAAGATAACTTCCTAAGAAATCCTTGCCTCTCTCATTATTCAAGTCCCTCCTCTGTCCAAATACAAGACAAGGATGTTCAGTACTGAAGTTCATTTCTGTTTTTCAACATTTAAATCACCACTTAGTACAATGTTTTCATGTATACTTTTTCAGTTTCATTTTAATTTATGCAAATTGAATGCTTAATATATTAACTGCCAATATACTCAGTATACTGTACCTTTCAGGATCAGTTATACACATGTTGAGCAATAGTACCTGCTGTAAACTGTACCACATGGCTTTGCTTCCCTCTTTGAGAATATGTCCATTTAAAACAATGGGAAAACATAAATATATTTTCAATTTTTTTGCCTTTCTTTACTGCAGGCATATACAGGCTAACTTTATTTCCTCTGAAGGGTGATTTTGGTACATAGCACTGGGAAAACCATTGCTTAAGAATACCATTGTGCCATTACATCAGAGAATTTCCGTATGGTTTTGTTGCAGTGTTGTATGCTTACTAGTGGCTGATCTGAGGCTGTAGCCTTTTGCCTTGTATTATGTAGTTTCTGAGATTAAACAGGTTGTTGCAGACTCCTTGAAAGACAGTAAAATAGGTGGAACTGTACATCTAGCAGATTTTCTTCCTTCTCTGGCCCAAGAGAAAACATCGAAAAGTAGTGTTTATTTTGGGTCATTGCAAATTGAAGGTTTCTCAACTGTTGCAGTGGGTGGGTCTACACAAGACACTGTACTGTGAAGTAGTGTAGTTTACTGTGCATTAGGCATGTACATTTACACGTGCTTATGCTTCCTTTGCAGTAAACATTGCTAATCACAAGTAAATTTGCTACCTGCAAATGCAAATAGCAAATTGACTTGCAATTACTAACTAAGCAGTAGTGCTCATATAGACACCAGACTGGGAACAAATCTGCTCCTGGTTAGCCGGCTACCAGGGGGTGGGATATTGCTCCCTGCCCCCAGGAGCTGCTTGCTGCTGGGGTGGACTCTGCCACCAGAGCCCAGGAGGGGACTATATCCCCCTGGCCTGGCAGCAGGGAGCTTCAAGTGCCCCTACTTCAAGATCGCGATTGGTGAGTGGGGACTGGAAGGTATTTATTTCCCAGCCCCTGCATTGCCATCGCAATCGGGGAGCAGGAGTCTGAGAGATCCTGGGAGGATCTCCCAATGCTGGCCCAGCAACTGCAGATCCAGTGCTGGGAGCTCCCTGCTGGCAGGGGCTGGGGAGCCTGTTCCTCACCCAGCTCCATGATCACAAGCTCTCCAGCCTGTTCCCCACCCATCTCTGTGATCATGGAGCTAAGCAAGGAACAGGCTCTCGGGGCCCGATTCAACTATCATGGACAGAGGCTGGAAACTGTCCTGGTTACAGGCAGGTCCCAGGCCCTGATTGATCGACTGAGGTACAGGGCTTGGAAAGAACTGCACGGGTGGGGCATGGCCCAGTCCCTTGGCCCAATCTGCCAGTGAGGCAGCTAGTAGCAGATTGCAGCAGGGGCCTGGGACCTGCCCCCCCCTCCCTCCCTGCCCCCAGCTCTTTCCAAGTCCCCTGTCCTGCCTCAGCTCAAGCTCCCTGCTGCAAGGGCAGGGGGACATTGTCCCCACCCCGTCAGCATGCAGCCCTCAAGGGCAGGGAGCAAAGTCTCAGCAGGGCCTGGAGACAGCTATCTCCTGCCTAGTACTCCCTGTCAGCCTCTGGGCTATCACACAGGGGGAGCCTAGAGCTCCCCACGGCGGCGGCAGGGGCCCATTGCTGGGCCCCAAGAAGCGAGAGCAGTTTGCTGCCAAAATGTAACAACTGTGTTAAGACTTTTCCCTGGTAGTGGTTTCCTGCTCCTGATGCCAAAAATGCCCATAAAGTGAAGGCATGGGCACATTATATAGGTTATGAGGCAAAGGAAGTTAGGCTTCATTCTGTATCTTATGTCCTAAGTTATCATGGGTTAGTTATCAATTGCTGTAAGGTAAGAGCAGCTGTAGTAACTGTCCATATGCTTGCTCTCACCCTACAGTAATTTATAAGTAACCCATGATAACCCATGATAACTTAGATTTAGCTACTGTGGGTTAGCTTTCATGTGCAGTATAGCAGGGGTTTTCAGCCTTTTTTGGTTGGGGTACCCACAGCAGCCAGTCAAGAAATGACTCCCGCAGCGGCCAGTCGATGGGGGGGAGGGGGGGGGGGGGGCGGGAGGGGGGGGGGGGGGGGGGGGAGAGAGAGAGGGGGGAGAGGTCCCCCTCGCAGCACAAGGAAAGTGCTCCCATGGAAAAATGGAAGTGCTGCCAGCTTCACCATGCCGCTGCCGCATATCCCCTGAGGCCTTCCAAAGTAACCCCAGAGGTACACATACCCCCAGTTAAAAACTCCTGCTATATGGGATGACCTTGTATATGGGGGGTTGCCATGAAGCAGATAATGGATGGTAATACCCTGCCACCCTTTGCCTACAGTAATTTATTTATGCTTCATATCTAAATTTTAAGATCTGTAATATGTGACTACCAACATAACATATTTTCTCTTGGATGTTACTTTGAGAAAGATAGAGAATATATTTTTCCCCCCTAAACAAACTATCATGATGAAATACCCCTACTCAGTACAAGTAGGAGTCTTAACTATACTATTTTCTAATTATATGTCATAGATCAGAAATGGGATTTAGTACATTGATGAACACTGAGTATTTATGTTCTTCTGCAACTGTGAAGTGTCTTGAAGAGGCAAAGCCAAAGATACTTATCGAGGTCTTAAATAACCCCTAATTGATGCTGCCTCTAAATAATCTTTTTTTTTCTCTATTCTGGAACCAGTCTGATATCTCTGCAGCTATAACTTTGTTAGAAGAGGCAGTCCTACATGGAGTAAAAATTTGATACAGGTACCTATTATATTAATGCACCTCTGATAGTCCATGTATAAGCTGGATTTTCTAATCATCAGCCTCTTTTAGTGCTTCTTCCCCCTCATAATTTTGATATGACTTACCCTGAATTTAAAAGTGTTCAGGTCCTATCCTCAGCCTCCTTATGCAATTTAATTGATATATTGGAAGCTGGACTTCCTCTGACTGCATCCAGAATTTTCACAATAAGGGGATGTTTGGAATCAGGAGAGCCCTGCGTATAAGGTAAAGGGACATCATTCTTGTGTGCTAAACCATATAGGATCTATGGGGTGTTATGAGAGTATATCACATAGAAACCTCCTTTGAAACTGGAGGATGTCACATTAGTTCTGTCCACAGGTACATAAGGTGTATTGAAAAAATTCATTCTGATGCTTTTCAGGAGGGTATACTGGAACCCACCAAGATGCTGCGCACACGTGCCTTGGAGCGCTATGGGAAGTATTATGACCCTCTGGGATAGAATGCCTCTAAGTTTGCCGTCTAGAATGGTGCATTCATATCTCCTCTGCAGAGTTGCTGTTAAATGGCATGACTGAGCCCAAAATAAACAATATAAAAGACGAATCCTGGAGCAGCCTTATGCCCTCATTTAGGGTGTTGGCTACAGACAACCTCTCTGGCTTATAAACAAGGGACAGAAATTACACCCAAACTGGTATATGTGATTGGAAACCAGTTCAAATCTGTAACACAACAGAAGTTCAGTTCATATAAACCGCTTTCAAAATGGCTGAAACTGGTTTAAGATAAAGCTGAATAGATGTAGTATCAGACTTAACTGATTTAGGTTAAATCAGTTTCTTGAACTTCTGTCCCAGCTCCCCTCCAGATTCAAGTTAACTCACAGTCCCCCAGCAGTCCAAGATGCTTTGTACCTCCGCTGCAAACCCCCACTCCCAGGGTGGGTGGGCTAGCCTTGGCCCAAGCTGTCTGCTTCAGCCCAGCAGGGAGGTGTGCTTTAACGCCCCCAGCTTCTGGCATAGGCCACTGCAGGCATGTGGCTACATTTCCGGAATCAAAAGTGAATGTCTGTTCACTTGCTTATTGGTTTAACCTATGCAGCTTAGACTAACCTGTGAAGATTGAATTGATTCAGCCTTGGGCCTTTTGACTGTCAGTACTTAGCCATAGAGCCCTCATGATGGTTACCATGCCAATAAGCCATCTTGAAAAATAGGCTTGCATCCTCTTGTTATTGTTATTCACTAGGACCCTGACTGGTCAGCTCCTGGCAGATGTATGTGGGAAAGAGGAGGAGGTAGGGTTTAAAAAGCTTTTCCACATGTGGGCCCACAAAGATTACACTCCTTGCTTGCACTTTGGACAATGATTATGCTCTGCTGTGTTAGCCACCATCAAGGTGAGCCCTCTCAGTACCCAACCTCCTAGAGAAAAAGAGAGAGAGGATAAAAAACCCCACTAGAGCTTCACAGAAGCTGTTGGTTAGTGACAGTTTCTCAATGGCCACCACTGAGTTTCATCAAATCTGTTTCTGTTTGTAATAAACATTAAAAAGTTTTCATTTAAAATCATAGTAATTTTATTGCTGTTACCCCCATGTGCTCATCTTGAATCCCTTCTTAGGTCCTCACCACAATCCACTGTACCTTTAGGAGCTCTTCCCTTGTATCCAGGAAAAGCTGAACCAAGTGTGTGTGGCCTTTGACTTACTTCCCTATCTTATGCCTGTTTTTCAGATGAACAGCTTCCTAGCTGCTGAGGTATCTTACTAAACCAGCTGGGAAGATCATGCATGATAAAAGTCGCTGCTGTGAATAAAGGAATCTCTGGAGCCACTTCAGAGGAGCTATTAATATCCAGCCATCTCCAGCCTATTTCATTTCTTCCTGCACTTCCAAAAGACTAAACATCAGAGCTTGCTGGGGGGAGATTCAGAATAAAACTATAGAGGTAAAGTTACTGCAGAGTTCTGGGTCTTTCACGTCCTTTTATAGAGCCCCTTGAGTGTAGCCGGGAGTGAGGAGAAGAAAAGTGGGGTGGTAATCTCTCAAAATCCTTTCTCAAGTGTGCAGAATAGACATGAGGAACAAAAGTAATAAAGTTAGAGAAGAGGCAGGGCACCGCTTCATTCCCCTTCTTTCCAGATGTCTTCAGCAAGAACCAGTATGGAAGGATGTAGTGGGTGAATCACCAGATAGGCAAGTCTGAAGGGAGAGGAGTTCTCAACCGAACATATTATCACCACCCCCACACTGTGTACCACTCCTGAGATCCCTCCCTGCCAGTGGTCTCGATCTTTTGTGGGGTTGCTTCTCCACAGACTCCAAAACTGATATCTGTGTGGGCAGTGGGAACACAAATGCTTCTCATACAAATGCTGAGTCAATCCTGATCAGAAGTGCCAACTCCAATTACAACCTACCTGTTGCATTCAGCATGGGAAGATCTGTAGCCAGAGTAGAGGAGGAGTTTCTTCATAGAAACAGGAAGAAGAAGTGGGAGTGTGTCAGGGCCGGCACACTGTTCATTAAAAGTAAATGTAATACTCGTAAAATACAATGATTTGCTTTTCACTTACTCTATGTCTCATCCTTTAAAAAAGGGGATAGGTTATATTACCCATATTTGAAAGCTCTCTTCTATGCCTAAGCACTTACCAGGGGCGCTTCTTCAGAAAGAAATACTAGTCCAGCTAAGAAAATCACAAATACAGGACAAAGGGCCATTCTGTTTGCAATCAATGAGTTTCCATGTCAGCAACTAGAAACTGATAGGATTTGTGATTTTATACTCAATCTCCTCAAATTAGGCTTATCAAATGGCTTAAGACCTGCTGATTCTGATTATTTGCTTAGTAAATAATAAGACAATAAGTAACCCACACAAACATGAACCTTGCCTGTGGAGATTAGTCTGTGTCATCTCCTGTGAAATAATGCAGAGGGCTTTTCTACCTAGCTGCAACAATGATTTCTAATATTTTATTCTGTATAGCCTATTCCCCTGATTTTTATTCTGTTGTTGATTTTGTATGGTATGTGATCTTGTTCACTGTGTCAGAAAATACTTTTTCTCATTGCTCTTATAAAAATGTACTTTCTTGATGTCAGTAAGGATTTTGCATATCATGGGAAACATTCTCAGCCATGCATTCAGCCTTCTTTTATCTGATGAAAGCTTTCTTCCTTCTGATTTCCTTCCTTTGTTAAATGTGTTTGTTAAACTACCCCTACCTGAGTCCTGAGATGTACAGATATCTTTGGCTCTACTAGCCTTCGAGCTCTACAGATTCCCCCAACCATATGAAACATCAACCTTTCAGATCATCTCCCACTTGTACCTTTTACAGCTGATGTATCATTACCGAGGAGAACCTAAACACACCAGAAATGTCTTGCCCGCTTAACCTCAAAGGATGTGGCTACAAAAGTTTGCATGAGTGGTGCCAAGCCAAGCAAATGTGAAGGATTTTGAAAGTCCTGGACAGAGAGGTTATTTTAAGAATTTATACAGCCCTAAAATGAGAGTTTAATTTTTCACACACGTACATATGCCTGCTCCAATTTATACTAGATTTAGGTGGATAATATAGATGTAGTTATCACGTTAATATTTTTACTTTAGAATATTTTTAGCAAATATATTGTTTTCTATACACAATGAACAGATGTCATATTCATAAAGCTTGGCAATGGCAAGTGCAAGTCAAACCTACTGTTTTTCATGCTTCAGAAATAGAAAGCTTTGCAAAAACCAGATGCCTTGGGCCACTATTGGACCTGTCTGCTTGCAATTTATTAGAGTTGTGTAACAAGGGTAGAGTCCAGAAATGAGATAATGGAATATTTAAATATTTTGGAGGAGTTATTTAACTTCTGAATTCACTTGAAACTTCTTCATCTGAGCAAGATTTTGCTTTGCAGAGTGTAAAAGTCGGAAGCCATTGGCAAGTGGGCACAGATTGTTTGTGAGAGGTGTTATTTTATTAGCTGCCTTTATAGTCCCTGCAATCCAGTAGAACAAAGCTTCTTTTACCTTAATACATATTCAAGAAAACAGGTTAATTCATCAGTTTAGAAAAAGGATTTCCAACTAGAACTCTTTTATCAATTTATCTTTAATTTGAATTCAATCACAGGCATAGTTAGCCACTAGCCAGCCTACATCTTGACTTCTGATTTTCTGATCTTTTATGATTTCCGTGAATTATTCAGATTCAGGACAAATAGGATTTGATTTACATAATTTTGGGTCTATTTGGTGGTGTAAGTGAAAATAACTCCTGCAGTGTCTTTTTCTTACAGTCTTGAATGAGCTCATGTAAGGTTTCATGGAAATATTTAAGGGACATAACAGCATATAAGATAATTATGTATTGGTTTCAGGCAGGAACTACTTTTCTTCCATTAATTCAAACTAGCAAGTGCAGAGATTTATGAGAGGTTTTAAAGCCTATATAAATTTAATGAATTCTTCAAGTGTTTGAATGTGCTTAGCATCTTAATTGCAACCTCATGCTGAAAACTATCACCCTGTTCATTCTACTTGTATATTGCTTTTCCTCTATGCTTCAAATGTCCTGTTTGCTGCTGGGATTGCCTCATCTGTGTTTTATGAAAATGGTGTGTCTTTCTCATTTGAGCTTTTGCCATCATCATAGTGTAAATAATGAATTAAAAATGAGTTATTTCATTAGAATAATTTATATTCCTGTGCATTAGAAAGAGAATATAACTTTTTGCAGAACACCAGGCAAAACATGACTTCTTTTAAAATGCCAGGCATTATACATTAAGATAATGGATTAATCATTTTCTATGGAATGGGGGAAAAGGCACCAGATTAGGGTACTGTAATAAGCCAAGTGTTCATTTGCCTCCTACTAGTGGTTTTTTAAAATTCCTTTCGTACTTCAACACACTCCATCCTTCTTCTGAGCAAAGTAAAATACTACATTTAGAATAAAAATTGTTTTAAAGAGGAAACATTTATTGACTTGCTTGAGATTGTAGTCAGGTTACAAAATGCTAAAAACTACTATCGCAAAAAGACGTGTCATTATCAATAGAAAATCAACTCCTCCTAAAATCCTACAGTAATTCTATCAGTGGTGGATATCCTGGATGATGACGCCATATTTATTCTTGTGGATCACTGACAACAGCAGTGGTTGAATAAGAGAAAGGACTTAAGAGAGCAGCAATGGTATAATGACGGTGACCGGAATCGTTAGCAGTGAAAACCACCTGGAAAAGAAAATACTTGTAAACTTGAAGAACAACATATGTGCTCCAAAACTAACTCGGTGTTCTGAGTTACTCTTTATTTCCTATATGTATCTTTTGCGGATATGTCAATATTTCAATTACCAAGTTTGCCTTTCATTAATTATGCACCCTGATAAATGAGATACAAGATACACTAGCAATTTTTTGAAGAAGTCTAAAGATTTTTTCAACTGACCTCAGTAGGTTTTGACTCAGGCTCCAAGCCCTTTATATTATTCTGTTTATCTTGTGTCTCATTCATTAGGATTGCATAATTAATACAAGGTAAAATTAGTAGCTAAAATTATAACAAGATGTATACAAGAAAAATAGTGTGTGCTTCTTAAATATAATAATAATATTTATATGCCTATCATTCTAAGCATGGGGCCACAAGCCAAGAAACCCACAAGGAAGAATCATACTAAGCTCTCTTTTGTATTACTTCACTCTCAAGAAATTTAGATAGAACCACCTTTAAAATCCTTGGCTAATTTTCCTTTCCCTTACAAAATGCCATTTGCTGCAATTTTTTTCTATCACATCATTTAGAAGTAGTCCAGGAAAAATCCACTCTGAGTTTTACTAAAAAATGATGTGCATGCAGAACGTTATGGTTGCCTTTTCTGAAGAGACACGTCATAAGAAAGAATTAATTTGTTTTCAAATTACTGAACCTGAGGTCTCTAGTCAAACCAAGAAAGGACCCTTTCTCCCCGCTACAGTATTTATTCACCATTTGTTAACTAGAGGTTTCTAAAGCCCTGCATTCCTTGCAGTAAAAATAAAAGCATTTCCATGCTGCAGGACATTGTAGTTTTAACATTTTTTAGTTATGCATAGTTTTAAGTACAGGGCCTAATTGTCTGCTGGTATAAATGAGTCCAGCTCCATTGATTTCCATGAGGGTAAGCCCGTTTATACCAGCAGAGTAGCTGACCATTAACATGAAAAAACAGTGGCTTTATTTCTTTTGTTTTGCAATCATTGTAACATTTAAATTCCTAATACTGTTCTTTGCACATTAAAGGGACAGTTCTTTTTTTTTTCCCTAGTTGCTGCTCTACACAATATCCAAAGACATTAGATAGATATATTCATAAATACTCACATCAGCATATTCATGGAATGGGGAAAGGCCAAGTGCCTTCCAGTATGAGCTGGTGTCAAACTCAACCCTGTATATTCCTTCTACAAATTTGTCATCTGATGTGAGCTCATGGACTTCCCCAAATTCTGTGGTTTTCCTGTGGTAAGAAATGTCCACATGAGTACTTATCTTACAATTCAGATGCATAACAGAAGCAGTCAGTATGGAATTTTGAATATGCTAGATGGTATAGTGCCAAGTTGTTAGGAATACACTAAACCCGACCCTTGCTACCAGCGTGGTCTTTTGGTGTTTACTTTAGAAGATATTGAGAATCCCCTGAAACAGATACTTAGAAAAAATATTGTTGTGCTAAAATGAGCTCTGCCAATTGGCACATTAGAGCTGAGCAGAAAAAGGGAAATATTTTAAAATAAGATTAGTTTATTAACTATTAGAACGAAAGGTAAATGATTTTAAATGTAATAACTACAGAAATTTAAGGAGTCTCTGAATGGTATTTCCTATATTTTAGTATCACAAGATATTATTAGCATGTAATAAAAACCTCAAGGAACCTATGTGATGGTCACCGTGCTAAGTGCCATATGCATGATTAATAACAAGAATCCCCATACCAGAGTGCTTGCAACCTAAATTAAGAACCAAGCACAGCAGGTAATGAAACCAAAAAGCAGAAGGAAATAGGAGCAGGCCTTAGCCATCTACATGTGCAAATAATACGCCTGAACTCTGCATGGAAAATTCAGGATCATTAAAGTGCTTTCAGGCACACATCTGAACATGTGCCCATCAGAAGCAAATTTGCTCCTGACAGGAGCAGTAAAGTCCAGGGCTGTTCCTGCCCTTCTCTGCCCACCTGCAGCAGCCAGGGGGAGCCCTAGGTACCAGTCCCAAGCTGGCAAGGGACATGGAGGCTGATCCTGATCTCTGCAGAGCAGGAAGAGCTGGGGGCAGCTGCCTCCCAGCCATGTGCCCCCAGAGGTGGGACAGCTCTCCCTGCCCTGTGGAGATTGGGACAAGTCCTGATCTCCACGTGGCTGAGAGATAGTTGCCCTGCAGTGGGAACAGCTCCCTCCACCCTGTGCAGATAGAGGCTTAGTCAGGCAGCAGTGGCCTCTTGTTGCCTGGGCTTTACTGGGTGCAAATTGTTCCCAGTCATGGTTTCCATGTGCACTCTAGCACATTAGTTAATGCACCATTTTTCTAGTGCCAGTGTGTATTGGTATTACAAAAAGTTCAATGGATTAATTTAATGTGCAGTAATTGATGCACACGTGCCGATAATGATGCTTTATTGTGTATTACATTAGTCCAATGCACAGTAAAGCATCTCATGTAGATGCACCCTAAAGAATTTGACCTTCAGGAACCATAAAGCTTGCTCAGATATTCAGGTAGTTGTTTTCCAGTTTCCTTTGTCTCCCTTCTCTGTCCTCTTTGTTATTTCTCCTACATGTCTACTTTTCTTTGAATCTGATTCTGCCTTTTTCTCTTGAAATATATATTAACTAAATCATTTGACTTGTTCTGATGGTGTTAAAGAAAGACAGGTCCTGAAAAGCTAATAGAACTTGTAAGTCTAAGCCACATGTGAAAACAGCTGTCTAGCACTAAATAGCTGTTTAGCATAATAAAGTGGGAGGAGGCAGGGATATGGTAAAGTCTAATGACAATTGGAAATGGAATCCATTGTACTGTTTCTGCTTCCTTTTTCTTTCTGACCCTCACCATCTAATTTTCTTCTCTTGTCTTAGTCTCAAAATTAATTATTGTAATGGACGTTATCCACCATCACTCACTGATGAACAGATGCCATACCATATACATCCATACAGTGGACAAAAAGTATGAATGAAGGAGGGTTTACTCTAATTAAAATGTAAACTGATTGTGTACTTATTTTTAATTTCCCTTAGATTAAATCCTACTCCCTTTGAAGTATGATAAATTCCCAGTAGGACCACAGTTTGATTGAGCATGAATAAAACATACTGTATCTAATATGAGCTTAAACCTATCCAAGTCTATTAATCAAGTCTATTATTTAAAATGTGACTTCTTATGAGAGTGCCAGATTTTATAAAAAGTTCCTGCAAAAATGTGTTTACTTAAAAAAATTACTAATTCCTCTGGTTAACTTAGTCACACACACACACACACACACACACACACACACACTGAATAACTCATTGAAATGTTGAATCAGATAAACCTATACATAACTTACGTGAGCATGTCTACACATTCATTAGTTCACTTTACGTAATGCACATTAAATCTAGTACCTCTGGGTGCCTCAACACAAATGCAGAGGCTGCTTTGATATGCTGAAATTTTTTGAGATGCTGCAGCTCTTAATTAGCCACTCTAAAGCACCGCTGCCTCCACCCCTCAAGCACACGTAAAAGTGCCCTCCAATGTGAGGTACTAAAAAAATGTGCATTAACATACTTTAATGCGCATTGCTAAAGGGTACTTTTTTGGTGATGTTTTAATGCTCCTTAAAATAGGGCAATATTCATTGAAGCACGTGTGTAAATGCACCCACAGTCTAGCCATGGCTCAGTTGCAAGTAAAAATTGATTCTGAATCAAAATCTTTTATCAGAATTAGCACTAAATTTGGGGAAAGTTTGGATTCAAATTAAATTTTGCAGTTCAGCTATATTTTTATAGTATATATCTTTTATAATAGAGTCCAAGTTGTGAACGATAAGAACTTTAGGGAATGATGCAATCCAGATTTAGACCACATGGCTTAACCCTGTTCTAGGTTTTGTCTGATCTAGCAGGAGTTGGATCCAGGTCTAAATCACTCCATGGTTACATAGATGTAAAATATGAATGGTGTCCTAATACCAGTTGAGAAAGTACACTGGGCAAGAGACAGCTGGGGATGGGTGAGGAGTGAACAGAAGGCTACAGTAGCTTTTAAAAGTATATTGCAAAAAATTGGGTTTGCTGCAAAAAGCAGCAATGAACCCAGTAGCAGAAGTCTCTTATTAGGAAATTATATGTTTTTACTTACATTCCTGTGCTGATGGTGGAAGAAGGTTGACCTACATGAAGCAGTCTCTCTCTTACTTTTCAAACTTTTAATATCACCTGAGTAAGATGTTTTGTTAGCAACAATAAGCTGTTACTAAGGTTTCCTATAAACCACTTTAAAAATTGTGATGATTATTTTCTTTGGAAAGAGCTACTGCTCAAGATTTGAATTGATATCACAGGTAGAATGATCAAATGTTCCACAGTACTCAGTGGCATTTTCTTCATTCCGAATCTTCAGAAAGTTTTAGACCCAGCCAGGTGCATACATTCCCTCATCCACTCGTTGAATGTTAAAACTGCCAAATGCTCTATGCTTTTGGACCTCATTTGTCCACTTGCTATGGCAGAAATAGAGCAGCTAACTTCCAGTTTGGTAACCCACATAAGTTTCTGGGTATTGTCTCATTGTGTAAGTCACATTTAATTTCTCTCTGCCTTTGCTGAATGACTAGATCCTGTACCTTTCCCTGCACTTGTCAGCTGGAATTAGCTTTCCCTGCATACTTTTTGTAAACTGTGTTTGTATTCAACTTCTAATAAAGTAGCTCTCTGGTTTTCTAATGATCTGGCTTTCTTCTAATACTGTTATTCCAAACCCAATGGCTTTATGGTATTAGGATGTAGTAATAAGATAAAAAATAACAGCAATTGTATTAACATATAACCAAAAAAGGCACCTCTCCATAAAAAAATAATATAGGCTTATAACTTTAGGTAAGCAGAATGTTTAAAGTTTTGACTTTCAAGGTGACTTGCACTATATAGCATCAAAACTTCCAACAGAGCACAACAATTTTAATAGTGGATTCTTACAGTTAACTAAGAATACTTTATCAGCATGGGTCTGTGTAGCATTAATGTACAGCTTGATTATGTGGAGGTACTAAGCTCCATTCAATTTAAAATTGATTCAATTTTCTCAAGACAGGTTAGTTTATCGATTTATCTCTGCTACTGTGAATGGGGTATCTTAGAAGAAAATGGGATATTTTCCTATAAGAAAATATTCCTATATTTTTTTCTAATATCCTAAAAGAATAAAGTCCTCCCCCTCTCCCCGCCGCCAGAAAAAGAGAGTTGTGACCATATAACACAATATTTTGAACCAAAACAAATCTAGGATAATTTCTTCCCAGGGGAAGCTCATGTCTTTGTAGAACAACTATTCAGTCATGAATAGTCATGAGTCACTCTGAGATATTGCCTTCTAACCTCAGGGTTCCTTTTTTCATGGCAAACATGGGTCAGTAGCCATGCCTTATTTTAGTCTCTTTTAATTTAACCTACCCATTTTTTAGACATTATTGAGCATGAGTTTATCCAAGATCTCTCAAGTTGTCACTCCATTCATTCTCTACTTGCATTGACTTTTAGTTTATTTATAGGACAGAAAAGCACAAGCAGAGTGCTATATCTGAGACTGGAACTCCATGGCCTTATAGTATTCTTCAAAATCTGTGCTCTGATTAGTTCATTTATCTTTGCATGCTTAGCAGTTTAGTTTTTCTAAATCTCTCCCTCGGTGACTTTAATAACCTATGGGTGCTAAACTTTAAATAGCCATGGTAAACATTATTCCCTGATTTGACAAAGCCTAGAAATGGTCTGTTGTTCTGTTTCTAGTTCTATGACAAATTGCACCCTCATGCACTCTTAACACCAAGAAAATGCATGCTTTTAGTTGTTACTTCTGCTACTTAACAAGTTCCCAAGTCACCAATTTCCTTCTCACCTGATGATAATATATTTTGAGTTGGCCTGCCATAATACCCATAAACGAAAGGTAATTATGGTGGATCCATGTTGGAAAGTCAGAAGGTTTTGAGTGGAGTTCCACAGGGGTATATCCTGGACCCAGTATTATTCAACATGTTTATTAATTATTTGGATGCTCGAACAGACAGCTTCTTGAGCAAGTTTGGAGATGACCCAAAATTGGAAAGGAATTTCCAATTCGTGGAGGATAGGAGTGCAATTCAGAAGGATCCTGGAGGATAGGAGTGCAACCCCCCTGGAGGATAGGAGTGCAATTCAGAAGGATCTTGACAGATTGGAAAGTTGGGCTAAAACTAACAGAATGAAGTTCAACATTGACAAATGCAAGGTGTTACACCTCAGGAAGAATAATCAAAGCCACATATACAAGATGAGTGACAATTGGCCAGATGGCAGCACTATGGAAAAATATCTAGGAGTCTTGGTGGATCACAGACTCAATATGAGTCTTCAGTGAAACGAAGTCACACAAAGGGCAAGTATGATTTTGGACTGCATTGATAGAATCATTAAGTACAAGACACAAAAGGTATTACAAAATATAATAGCACTAGGTAGGCCTCATATAGAGTACTGGGTGCAGTTTGGGGCTCCACATTTTAAGAGAGACATGGACAAGATAGGGTTGAAAGGCAGGTGACAAAAATGATAAAAGGCTCGAAACAGAAGCCACATGAGGAACTAGGCACGTTCAGCTTATGGAAAAGGTGCTTAAGAAGGGACATGATAAGTCTTCAAATACCTGAAGGGCTGCCACAAAGATGAGAGAGAACATCTTTTCTCTCTTGCTGCAGGGAGTAGAACAGGCCAATGGCTTGAAATTGAAGCAAAGTAGGTTTGGATTCATTATCAGGGGAAAAACCTTTTTCACTGTTACAACAGTGGAGCAGTGATTCCACCCTATACTGCCTATGGAATCACTGGAGGTGATGAGCAAGAAGAGGTTGGATGAGCATTGGCCAGGATTGATCTAGAAGTAGCTATGCCTATGCTATACTATGGGTCTTTCCCATGCTTCTGAGCTTTGCTGGTTGCCACATGGGGCCAGAAAGAAATTTTTTCCCCTCTGCTGTTCCTACACGTCAGGGCAATTTTTTCATCTTCCTCCAAAGCACTGGGTGTTAGCTGTAGCCAAAGCTGGGGATTTTAATTAGCCTATGCCAGTGCTTCTGCTGGGACTAAAACCTAGAGGTTCCTGACTAGAGGATCTTGTTTCTCTATTTAGGGTCAGACTGATCACCACATTTAGGATCAGGAAGGAATTTTACCCCGTGGTCATACTGGCACAGACCAAGGGGTTTTTGCTTTCTTCTGTAGCGGGATGTGTGGACCTCTTCCTTGGCTCTCTCAAGCATATTTTGACAGCACTTGCAGCAGCACCATTTTTCCCCTGCTTTACTTGTGGCAAGTTAGGGTGCTATGCTTTGTGGTTGTGTGGCAGGATTGCCTGTGTAGTTTGAGTAATAGATAAGGAAAAAATGTGCTTGGGGTGGCGTGGATAGGGATGAGACTGCCTCAGGCAGGGGGTTGCACTAGATGACCACCAGAAGTCTTTTTCAGCTCTACTTTCCTATGATTCTATGAATAGTTCTTACATACACTGTAATAAGGGAGAAGGGATCCAAGCATTATCTTGCTTTTAAATTACTAGGCAGGAAAACACAATGAAAGTCTTTCCTAAGGAAGCTGGAGTAAATGGGTTTCTGGGGGAATCGAATACATGGAACCACCACTTAAAGGCAGGCCTCAGATATATTGCTGTATCGTGGGGTCCTGAATAGCAACTGGTGTCCCTCTATACTCTTTACCTCATGTTTTTTTGGCTGCTAGAATTATGAGAGAGCAGATTTAGTGATTTCCTTCCTCAACTGTCTCTAGGTCTTTGCTCTGTACTTGCTCAAACATGGCATGGAGCCAAACTTCCCAGCATGCAAGTAAAGAGGAAGCCTTCACTCAGGTTCAGCTGATTCATCCATGAGCTCCCAGGCAGACAGACCTCCGAAATTTCATGGCATGAACTAACTTCGAATATCTCTTTGCCAAGAAGTAAATGGCATCAGGGATGAGCAGACTTTGTTGGATTATTGTTCATATACATTGAAATAGAAAAGAATCCCCACCTCCCTCAATAAAAAACCTTCACCAGGTTTTGCTGTCCCAGTTTTTCATGTTTTTTTGTTTTAGTCATTTCTGAGGAAAATGTTATTTACTGGAACTGTTGTGTCCAGCCTGGCAATTTGTAATAACTTAGTCGCTGAAATAAATCAAATATAAGACATGTTGGAAATGCTTACTGCAGGGACTAATGCTTACTAGCGTAAGTAGTTACATTGAAATAAATGGACCCACCTGCTGCAGTAAGGGACTTCTCTAAAGCTCATTGAAGTCAATGGGAATCTTTTTTTTTTACTGGAAAGGGCTGTGATTCAGGCCCTACACCTGAGCTTAAGTGTTTTCAGGATTGGACTCATAGGGGGAAAGTATAATTGTCAAACAAATCAGCTATTCCCTTCAGTTTCTCACTGCCTAGTTTTCTCTAGATGCTCCTGTTTCATCTACCAAATAAAGCAAAAAGAAAAATCTATTAGTAGTTTTTCTGCTCCTGTCAATGCTCAAGTCCCACTTGTAATCACTGGGCCAACAGTTAATTGCAAGCGAACAAAAATACTTAAAATCCCCAAACTGATTTTGAATCAAATCAGTGTAGGTGACGGAGAATAATACCAATTCCCTGATTTAGGTTTCGCTCAAGTTATTATTGTACTCTCTGGATTGCGCAAAATGTTTGGGGCTAAAACTGCTATTTATCAGGTCTAGTAGCCCAGGTAAGACGTATAACCTTACCATTCTACTTTTTCTACCTTTTAAATGTAGAAAATGACCAAACATTACTGAAAGCCTGTTTTTTTGGTGTGTAAATGTCTAGGTCTACAATTTTTGTCATCTTCTAAGGTTATGTACAAGCATTGTATCTAGATCCGTCTAACCAAGGTTGGGTTGATTTAAATGGCCAGGCATGCAGGTGTTTTTAGGGTTTAGGTCACTGAAAAATGGCATGCCCTATCTAAAGTTAGTTCACCTCATGGGGCTAACCTGATCTGAAATGGGTTAACCCAGCCTCGTGGATGCCTGAACATGTTCATAGATAAGGTTCTTTGGGTGAACATATTCACAGCACAGCTCCAAGGATGGGAAGCCCCTTTGCCACACCCCCAGGGCTACACTTTTCCTAATCCCAAATCCCCAACCCTGACTGAACAATTTTTAGCCCCCAAACTACCCACTCCTCATGGACCCACCAGTCCCTCTGCCCCCTTCCCCGAGTTACTTACCTTGGGTTGCCCACACAATAAAGTAAGCTGGGTCCTGTGAATGCTTGTTTGCACCCGAAGTCAATGGCATGTATGAAAGCATGGCATGAGATGTACACCAAGGGAAGAATGAATATGCAGCCACACAAGAAGGAATATAACATAATAGTATATTTATAAAAATACTAGATTATATTCCTTCCTCTTATTCCCTCAGGGAAAAATTCCCAATCCTGGTAGACCTAACATTATTTATTTATTTTCTTTTTTTATATCCTGGTCTTCTAAAGTCATATTTAGGTTCCTAAAGGAAAAATGGATTCCTGCAGCTCCCATTGATTTCATAAACACAAGGCAAATGCTAATTAGGAACAATGTTGCTAAGTAAACTGTATCGTTGTATCACAAAGATAAGCCTGTTTAACAGTGACACTGCATGGATCTTTTCCCTAGGCAGTTTGTACTGAGTCACATTTTATGCATACTTTTAAAGCTGCTTCTTATATTCTATAAAATAATATAGATTTTCTAGTGATGATAGGAAAGCATGCTGTGGTTTTAGAGACCATTTGAACCATTCCATTTCCCTCATAAGGAAATTGGCAGGAATATTAAATTTGACATGGGATTTGTCATCTTTAAAATATTTAAATCAATTCTGAATTCTGCTTCTCCCATATTACTACCAAATGTTTTGTTTTTCCAGGTCTGTCAGCGATGTTGTATTGCTTGAATAAGGGAGAGAAGGAAGTTTGTAAGATACTTAGAGTCCGGCAAAACAAACAATCAAAAACCCTCTCTCAGCAGGATGGCTTCATGATTTGGGTACATACTTTGGATTTGGGATTCCTGGGGTTCAGTTTCCTGCTCCACTCCATAGTTTTACATGACCTCTTAGACAAATCATTTTGAGTCAGATGCATAAAGGCATTTCCTTGGGAATGACCTGTGTGGATCTCAGGCCTAATTCACTCCTTATTCACTCCTGTTCCCAATCACAGAGCCTTTGTGACAATGCATATACTACAAGATGGTAAAGTTCTCAGTTATCACAAAAATAGGAGCCATGAGAGTGTTGTGGACAGAGCCACAAGGAAGTATTGTGGACCTGATTCTGTTCTTGGCTCAGTGTAACTCTGAATACGGTAATTAAGGAGTTGCTCTTGACTGACCCTTTTCTAAGTGACAGCAGTGGTGAAGATGGCAGGTGCATGCAGTGTCAGGATGTTTAGGGCCTGGTAACAAAATTTACAAGAGGGCAATTCCCTTGCTTTTCCTTTACAATAAAGCTGTGGTCCCTCTGTATATTAATATGGTTAGTCTGGAGTGTATATAAATACCGGCAAACAGGTTGCTACCTTTTTAAACACAGGTAGAGCAACAAGTTGTGGAATCAAGAAGAACAATATTAAATATTCCCCTACTAAAGTAAAATGAAAATCTTAGTGATGCGAACTGTCTCCCATCATAGGCCTGATCCCACTTATTCAGTATGCTTTGGATTAGGCCCAATATGCTAAATATTAACGGTTGAAAAGGGATTAATGAAATAATGATAATCTTTTAATTAATGCCAAAAAAGAAGTTGCTCTTCAAGCAAAGTCTTCTCTTTGTATCCCATCCTATTCTTTAAGACACTGAAAACTGTTGCAGGGTGCATCATCACTTACCCAGCAGCAAATTCTTGCCAGTCTCCATCTGAAGTCTTTTTAAACACTTTAATTGCTACATTGGCAGCTGGACTTCCTCTAACCGCATCCAGGACCTTCACCATAAGTGGGCACTTGGAAT
Source organism: Alligator sinensis (assembly GCF_000455745.1). Taxonomy (NCBI): domain Eukaryota; kingdom Metazoa; phylum Chordata; order Crocodylia; family Alligatoridae; genus Alligator; species Alligator sinensis. Next base: position 5,248,333 of record NW_005841855.1, on the reverse strand, counting down.
CAATAGAACCATGGGAAACCTTGGAAAGCAGAAAAAATATGTCTAATGCAGTAAACGTGTTGGGGTTATTCACCACATCTACTAAAATTCCTCCTCCAAAGAGCAAAAGAGTTCTTATTGCAAAATAGCATCCATAGCAGAGCATATTCTAAGCCTAATTATATTTTATGCTCCATGGAGTTCACGAATAGGTGTTTCTTATACCTGGATGACCTAAGAATTAGGTGTATTCTGCCACTTCATAGAAGCTTTGCATAATAAATACACAAATGTTGCTTAAGACAATATATAGTTCTGGAAAATGTTATGCTAATTAACATTCTGGGAAAATATTGGCTTCTCCAGATTTGTTATTCTGTGATTAATTCTCAGTAATACTTTAATATAATATCCCATCTTAGGAGCGCATGCTTTATAAGTAGCACAGAATTAAGCTTTATGGTGTCCTGGAAAGGCAAGTAAAAATTATCCCCATTAGACAGATATGGAAACTGAGTCAAAATTAAGTGACTTGTCTAAAGACAATATCAAAATGGGCAACAATCACCTAGATCCCATCCCCTTGCCTTAAGCAGATGACTTTGGATAATCTTAAAAAGGACTTCATCATTTTAAATAAAGATTGTAAAGAAATTACATGAGAAAATGACAGTAGTAAAAAGCATTGTAGCATTGTTATGAGTGAAGGAATTTGTTTTGAGTTTTAGTTTAGTAATATAATATTCATATAATAAATTATATAATGTCTGTGCATCAATTTATACTTACTTTTATTATATTTTACAGTCCTTCAAATTCTACCCCCTAAATGCAAAAACACTTACCAGTGGGGCAGCTTCAGACAGAAATACCAGTCCAGCTAAGAAAACGAGAAGCATAGATTGAAAAGCCATTCTTCTTGCTTTTAACTAGCCTTGGTGCCAGCAGCTAGAAGCTAATGAGATTTGGGATTTTATACCCAATCCTACAACAAAACAGGCTGCTTGTCAGGTGCCCATATGACTCCAAATCTGCTGATTCTGATTATTTGCTTAGTCAACAATCCAATCCTATAGTTGTTCTATGCATAGGGTTGCCATTCAAGTCAATGGGAGTTTTGCATGTAAAACTAGGATCATTAGAGTTAAGAGAATAAGTAACCCGCACAAATATGAACCTTGCCTGGGGAAATTAGGCTGTTAGAACACCCTTCATGAAATCATAAAAGCAACCTCTTCCTGTCTAACTATGTTGCTGGTTATACAAGAATCTATTTTATTGCCTTCATGTGTGCAAGATAATTTCTCATGCATTTACTTTTATATTCCCTTTCCATATTGATGTTCTTAATGACCAGTTGCAAGTAAAACTGACATTTTCTTTTGTGACACAATTTAAATAAAACATGATACAGTGTTGCAGAAAAAATAGTGTGGGTGAAACCCTAGACCAATTAAAGCAATGGCAAAGCTTTCACAAACTTCATGGGGGTTTCATTCATGGTTTATTTGATGGCAAGTTGGTATGACCTAAATCAAAATAATGGCTTCTTTTTTGTTTCAGTTTTTGTATCTGTCACTCTTTATTTTTCACCTTAATATATGAGTGGTTTTTATTGTAATAAAAATCAGGATCAAGGCCCTTTTATACTAAGTGCTGGTCAAGCACTGAGGTACAAAAAGGGCTCTGCTCATGAAATGTGAAATGGTTGCATTCTCCATTCACTTTTCTCCTGTGCAACAGGACTGCATAAGGTGTTAGGCAGCTGGGAGTCAGGTTTAGTTTACTTGGAGTGATGGAGTCATTTGGATCTTGCCAGGTAAAAAGTCTACTCTCGGATCAATGTGGCAAGTCTTTGCTTTGATATTTTCTTCTCCCCACACACATGGGTTCCTTGCCCATCATGGAGTTCCTGCTCATGGTAGGAAAGTAGAATATCTGTGAGCTGCCAGACTCACCTACAGGCAGAATGCTGCTGGTTTTTCTATGCTAGGATGACCACATGTCCTGTTTTAAAAACCTGTCAGTGTGATCAAAGGAGTGCTTTTATCCCATTTCCAGAAAACTCCACTTCTGTAATGGTACGGGGTGGGGGGTGTTGTAAAACATTTTTCCTGTTTTGAGACTATGGAAATATGGACACCTTATTCTTAGCAGGCTCTTTATAAGGATGTTAGTGGATAAAAAAGGAAATGTTCATATTTTTAGCAAAATACCAACCTGGATTTAGCATTGGCTCACACTGGCAACTGCTGGAATATATTTCTTTTATCTCCTCATGAAACTTTTCCCTGGAGAGATACTGTATTTGAAAGATGCCTATTCCTGTCTTCATGAAACCTCTCTATATGAATATCAGATTTCATCTGCATTATATATTTTCCTTTATTCCTTAACATTAACCTTTTGGTACCACAAATGGACAAAAAGTTATGAAAATATTCTATCTCATTTAAAATGTCAATTTTCTCTGTCTTTTCTCTCAGTGTGCTGCACAATTTGAACCAGTATTCATCTCCTGATTACCAAGTGGCCCAACATATTGGAGGGTATTGATATATTTTGTAGACAGACTAGATTACTACTTCATATCACTGAGGCCTACAACATCTCTGGAGTCAGTGGATAGATGATAGATTCTGGGTTCCTCTGATCAGAAAAACCTTGAATCCTGTGGAATTTAAATAAAACAGTCAGCCATATGCTTCTAAGGACATTACCAGGTGAGAGTCACCTACCTCTTCCAATCCGATACCACCAAAGGTAAAACATTATAGTATGGATCAAGGAAAGAGGAGTAAGTGATTTAGGGGGATTGCTAGAATTGGAGCACAAGGCAGCTTTAAAAAAAGTACATCTTGGAGTCAGAAGATCTGAGAAAATTAAGATAAGAGAGGGAGATATGGTAGATCAGAACGAGACAAGGATGTGCCATATATAGAAAGTTGGTCAAATTTGCTAAGACGGTAGTTCAGTACTATGGCATTTGCATTTGTCTGTATTATGTGTGGAAGACAACAGGCTTTGAACGTTCTATCTCATCAATTCCAACATTTTGGGGAATATTTGAGGCATCAGTGGGCAGAAATCTATTGATTTGTAGAACAACTAGAAAATTAGAGGAGGAAAATGGCAGCAAAATAGAAATCTGTGTTTCTATAAATCAAACAGTGGGTGGTTGGCACCCATTAACACCATCCTGCACAGTCATACCCCTGCTCCTCCTCCCAACAGGGTTTAACACAGTGACCTTCTGGTGCCTGAAATGATTTATTTCGTACACAAAAAATTATGTGGGTAGGAAAGGAAGCCTAAGGAAAAGGAGAAATTGAGTATACAGCCTCTGGCATAGCAAGAAAATGGTGTAAATGGGGAGAGAATGGAGAACACAGAACCCCTAGGAGGGGAAGATGATGATGTGTGGCTTGAGGAAAGGGGTACACATGGATCCGCCTTGCCTGGGGGTGAATGGGGACCATTTTACAGCAAAGGGGAGCACACAACGCTCATGGAGGGAGGGAGAGTCAGGGATCCTGGTGCTGGGTGGAAGCATAATGGGGAGCGGGGAGTGCACCGAGCTCCTGACATGGGAGGAGAATGTAAGGTTTGGGAGAAGGAGGAATGAGGTGCACAAACACGATAGCAGGTGGGAGACTGAGGAGGCTTTTGGGAATCCCTGAAAAAGAGGGAACTAAGAGTGGCATGCAGCAAGCTTGAGGGGAGGAATGCAAGGAGCCCCTGGTGAGTGTAATAAGCTCAGTCTTGCAGAACTATGAGGTACACAACCCCCTAGTTGTGGAAACCGTTGGATAATCCTCAAATATGCAAGCTTTTCAGGGCTTAGCTAAATTCCAAATCTTTTGAAGTTTGCCAGTTACTAGTTAGAATTAATACATGTCATTAATGAAAGCATGTTACCTATTTTGAAGCTTTGTAGGGTTTAAGTCAAGAACAAACATGTCCTGTTAATGTTCTTGTTTGCATCGGAGCTGTTTTCCAGCCTCACAACCTATATGTTTTTCTTTTTCACTCATGCCTCCTGACATTCATCTTTCCCCATAGCTTCCTTGTTTTCTGTTTTATTCCCATTTCTTAGTCTTGAATGAAAAAGCCAAATCCTTTTCATGAAAACTTTGTGGATATGCCCTGAAAAACATGGGAATACCATCACAAAATTGTAAACTACTGGTAGTGAGGTTCATCAGCAGAAGGAAAATGGCTGTTAGAGGATGTCATGCAGTAATAACTTTACTCAATCAGTTTCCCAAAGAATTACATTCTTCCGAACATGCAAATCACTTACATGTCTTGAAAATCATCTTGGGTGAAAACATTCTGTTTTTGTTGTTCTGGAGTAACGTTCTAGTGGCCTGTCGGGAAATAATCTGGGGTTTATTTCCCAGAGCATTGTGCTTGAACCTTCAGGAATAAATTTCATAGATTTCATAGACTTCATAGACATTAAGGCTGGAAGGGACCTCGAAAGATCATCAAGTCCAGCCCCCTGCCCGAGGGGGGGAATGTTTTATTTCATTTGATATCTAGATAAACAAGCATGAAGAGTGGATTGGCAGACAAGATCTCTGGAGTCCTAAGTATAGTACTGTCTCTGAGGTGCCGGGTTGCTATAATGGCACTTCAGACTTTTTGTGCTCTCAGACATACTGTACTGCTCATTTGTTACTTCCAAATTAGAAACAATATGGCTGTGTCTGAGTGGGGTAATTAGTATTGTTGAGTGACGTTGGAGAAGAGGAGACTGAGGGGAAATTTGTTAGCAGTCTTCTAAGGGTGATTATAGAGAGGATGGAGACAGACTATTCTCTGTGGTAGTAGGAGACAGGACTAGGAGCAATGACATGAAATTGCAACAGAGGAAATTTAGGTAGGATATTAAGATCCTAGGACATGAGTATTAGAACAGGCTACCTAGAAAGATTGTGGAAACTCCATCTCCGTAAGTTTTCAAAAACAAGTTAGACACTTGTCTGGGATGGTTTTTGTCAGGGATGATCCTGCCTTGAGCAGGGCAGGCTGGGCTATATGACCTTATGAGGTCTTATTGGTAATTATGGTCCCTGCCTCACCTTTCAGGAAGTAATAATCTGACCAAATGTAGGGCATCATTTTCATTCATTCAATGTGCATCCATGATCCTAAGTATATAAGTTTGTACCTACTGACAGGCCATTTAGATCCAGAGTAATGAGCACAACTGTATTGAGCATTTTAATGATCTTTCAGGAATTGTATCATCTCTTTAACTAACACTTTGATTATTTGAAGGATTTCTTGTGTGTCAATATTGTAATAACAAATAGATATTTATCTTGAGTATTATATCTAATGAAGTCAACTTGAAAAAGCCAGAGGGTTAAAAAATATTAATGGAAGGATTTAAAACAATAAAAAGATCCAAATTGTTTTTCTGTCAGCAAACATGCATTATTTGTTCATTGTGGAGTTTTGCCTACACTGTGGCATTGTGTCCAAGACCAACACCAAAAAAAGAAGACTCAGATAGTGAAATTGTTGCCTTGGTGCTTTTGTAATTTATGAATCCACTTGGTGCCCATTCATCTGAGTAAGCTCTCACGTTGAAAAGTTTAAACTCCAAGGTCACTGGGCAAATGAGCACTGATTGTTTCTGAGAGGTACTATTTCATTAGCTGCCTGTACCGTCTTTGCAGTCCCCTTAGAACAAACTGTCTGTTCTTTTACTTTTATACATATTCAAGCCAACAGACTAATCCATCAGTCTCAACAAACGATGGCAAAAAAACAAAAATCAATTTATACACAATGTTAATTGAATCACGCAGAACCAGAGCTGACATCTTAACCTTTCCATGTTGCTGAGAACAGCTTGCGAGTTGCCATGATCAATGTTTCTAAAGATTATTTTTTCTTAGGGAGATGAATAGAGGGTTCAAGCTATGAAGCTGTGTTTTCTTCCTATGGCTGCGGGCTCCATGTATTCTGCAGCACAATACAAAGATTTGCATTAGGGAGTAAAAAAAATGCAGACCTCACAAGCTGTGGGCATTCAGCTATATTCTTTAGAGACAATGGACCTTTTTTATTAAAAAGATACCTAAATGTGCCATAGTTTGTATACATTGTAGTCTGTTTTCACTGGTAAGTGTTTATTTCTATGTTTGACTAAATATAGTATTAGGATGACATTTACTGATACTGGTGTCACTGAATACTGACTCCTAAGCAGTATTATCAGTAGGTCCAAATCATGAATTTGCAAGTTCTTATCTGTTTTCTGTGTGAAACCTGTGTCAGCTAGCAGAGAGGTGTACTTTGCTCAGTACCTTGCTGTTTAAGCTTGCAAAATGCTTTGTCAAAGTATCTACCCTCAAGCACTTCATTCTGGTATGTAAGGCAAATAGACATATGGAGGTGTACCTATCTTTTCTTAGTATTCAAGTCCAACTTCTGTATTTTCTTTGGAAGTCTTTTTATCTTGCACATAGTTAAAGTTGTTGAATAATTGTCACATAATGATATTTACAACTCTCGGTTTAATGGGGTTCATTGTATTGTATGTCAGTATTTGGGTTCATCTGAACATTCACTTTTGACCTGTGAGTCTTGGAGTAAAGTTTAGTCTGGGAGCTTCAGTCATCTCCATCCCATGCTACTGTATTAGATTTTTGTCTTGTTTGGTGGGCATAGTGCTGAAGTCCTCACTATTTTCAGTTACTTTTTCAGTCAATGATAATTCTTGCATATGTTCTTGGGATTTCTAGCCTGTGTCAGAATCATGTGCTTAAAATATTGCAAGTGTTTTTGGTTCAACACAATCAGGATAAGCATACACTGAGTCTCACCTACCAAGTGGGAATTGTGAATGGATGAATGAAGATGACTCCTTACATTTGGTCAGATTTATACTTCCTGAAAGATGAGGCAGGAAACCACAATTACCCATTCTGGCATGGTGGTGAACCTGTTTTAATAGCCTATCACTCCAAGAGGGAAATGATTTCCATGAATGTAAAGGATCACTGTGCTCAGGAACTTCACCTCTCTGAGGATGTTTAGTGGCCTTTTTGCCAGTCGTGTATCAATCAATACCAGCTGTGCAGTAATTGTGTATAAGTTGTATATAACTTGCTCTAAGTTGCAATGCTGCACTTTAGACTGTTGTTTGCCTCATTGATTTTGGCTAAGGATTTTTTTCTGGAACACTCCTACTGCTGTGTTAGTAAGTACAGGGGCCCTCTCTATAGAGCAATATGTCCTGAGGCTGTCTTAGTGCAGAGTTTGAATTAAGTGATCCTCACTTTTCTTCACCCACCCTCCAATCATCATGGGCACTGTCACACAGCATGGTAATTTGTATACATGGTGGTACCATCTGGGAGCACTACATTCACATTTTCCTCTAGTTTTATTAATTAACCTCCTGCCAGCTTCTGGCCAATGATGCTGATGAAATGCTGTGCTAACCCCATCCTATTCATATGCAACATTTCCTTGATTTCACTGGACTTTGGATCAGGCCCCAAATACATTAATTCACTGCAACAAGGGTTATGAGTCTTAACAAAATCTTCCTCACTTGTATAAGCAAACAAAGGGATAATAAATCAATAGAAATCTTCAGGATTTTTCCTATCCTGTATTTTCACTCTGCTCAGCTTGTAAGTACAATTGAGAAGTTTAAAGATGAATATAATAGGCTACAGAGCAAGAAATGGATGAAAAGGAAGGGAAAATATACATCAATATAGATCAGTCATGTTTCTTGGCTTAGGTCAGCTGAGTGAATTGAACGATCCTTACTAGAGCGCCATCAGGCCTGCCAAAAGCAGATATGAAAACCAATGGTTTCATCAGTCTGTAATAGATTCCAGAGAACCTCAGTTGTGAAACATTTTGGCCAGCAATATTCCCAATTCTGTAACTAAAGGTAGAAAATACATGGTCAAGGAAAAAGAAACCCCTTCATCTGCAATATTACATAGTTGGGTGTCAGAGTCCAAAGCTTTGAAACTCAGATTGGATTTTCTGCCAGCGGGGAAGTGGAAGCTCCTTGTTTGACAGGGAAGCCAACTGGGGCAAATGTCATTTGTACAATTTGAAATGCCCAGAGCAAAATGAACTGAGCTAGCAGGGAGTTTAATTGGCAATCATGGCTTCAAGTACTGTTGTGACTGTGAGAGTAAAGTCAAATATATTGTTTGCACAGACATGAAAAGTCTTTGCTAATATACACTCTGCCTAGAGCTATGCACATAATTGCAAACAAAAATTGTTGCTCTAAGTAGCCAAACAAGGGCTATTTTTTTAATTAATCCCCTTTGCTTATAATACTTTTACCCCCACTAAGATTAGGAGACTGGATTCTAATGCATGCGATAGAGGCATTTTCAAGGTTTGTGAGTGCAGATTTGCTAAAGAGTGCAGTGTGGCATTTTCCAGGGATAAAAATAGCATTTTCATTACTAGCTAGCTTACTCTGTAGAAAAATATATAAACCCTGTTTTAAATGAAAAGTTCAGCTTTGCCTTAGATGTGGGACCTTATGCTTCTGGAATAGATCTGTACAATACAGATACCAATGTCACTGCATGTACAATGTGTCTTTGTGCCAGTGATTATTCATTTCCTTCTTGCTCTCTTCTAAGAGTGGATACACTATAGTACAGCACTAAGCATACATGCCTTCCCCAACCTTTTGGGTCTCTGAGTGACCTTGCAAAATAAATATTAAAGGATTAGCACTTCCCTGCATTCAGGACATATTTTATCATGCCCAATGTGATGTTACATCTGACCACCAACAAACTTCCAGCCAGAGTGAAACTAAACTACTGAATGGATGGTAAACTGTTCGTCTCAGCCAACTCAAAGCCAAAACAAAGACCTCCCCAAACTCAGTCATTGAGCTCCAGTATGCTGTGTGCTTCTTCGGAAGCAGGTCTTCAAGCAATCACCAACATCTATACCAAGGAATACAAGAAAATGGGACTGATGCTTAACATTCAGAAGACTAAGGTCCTCCATTAACAAGCTCCTAATGAACAGTTCCCAGTTCCAGTAATCCAGATCCATGGTGAGACTCTGGAGAATGCTCAGTATTCGCCATACCTTGGAAGTTATCTCTCTCAGAAGGCTGACATTGATAAAGAAATCCAACATCACCTCAAATGTTCAAGTGCAGCTTTTGGATGCTTGAATAAACAGGTGTTCAAAGATTGTGACATCAGATCTGAAACTAAGCTTATGATTTATCAAGTAGTCATGATCCCCACCTTGCTGTATGGAGCTGAGGCATGGATAACATACAGAAGACATCTAAAATTGCTGGAGAAGTACCATCAACGCTGCCTGCAAAAGATCCTTCAAATCAAGTGGGAAGACAGATGCACCAATGTTAGCGTCCTTCTGCATACAAGCATCATGAGTATTGAGGTGCTGATCATAAGACATCAATTTTGTTGGACCAGCCATGTCATCCATATGTCTAACTCCAGACTCCCAAAGCAAGTTTTTTTCTCCCAGCTCAGTCAAGGTGTATACTCAAGAGGAGGGCAGAGAAAGTGCTTCAGGAATATCCTCAAGTCCAACTTAAAAAAATGCAACATTGATGTCAACTCATTGAAGACTATTGCCCAGGACCACCCCAAATGGAGGAAGAGTCTGCTGCAAGGATCTCAGTACTTTGAAACCTCACAACATCAACAGGAGATGGAAAAGTGGGGACACCAGAAACAGTGTGTCATAGACCAAATCAAGAATCCAGCACTACCCACTCCACACGGAAACAGATCTAAGGTGCAGTAGAGTCTGTCAATCCTGGGCAGGTCTCATCAGCCATCTGGACACACAGATAAGACAGTCACAGAAGACAATCATCCTTGACTGTGAAGTATTGCTGAAGAGAAAAAAGAAATGTTAGAAACAGGGTGAAGAAGGTTCCACAGTGTCATGGCATCCTGGGGGCCCTGGGAAGTCATGAATTGGCAGGCAAATGGAAAAATTAATTCCTTGCAACCAACCTATTCTCTTCACATCATTATCAAATGAAGGGTTTTGAATGGAAACTTTAAATTTTTCCCATCAATTAGATCTGATTTCCAGTACAAGTTTTTTGATCCATTGATTTCTGGCCTCACCCCAGATTTCTGGTCTTACACTCCTAGACATGATCCTAGTACAGTTGTTGAATGCTATTAGTAGGCATTCTTCTTTGGTCTAAATAAGTTTTAACTTTTACAGATTTTTACCAACAATTTTATGTAACAGCTGAAGTTGGACACAATAGTGGCCTATAATGAAAATGTGTAACTGCCTGGTCTAAGTAATAAAATTATATTTGTTTAAATTGGTGTCAATTTTTAACGTGGATTTCTATAGCCAGAGTATATTATAGTGTATTAACTTCAGAGATACTTTTTTCATGCAATTGCTCTTTAGTTGCAATATTTTTCAAGTCTGCCCTACCATCAACAGGCATTCAGCAGACTGGTCGGCTACAGTTTGGGGGATAGAGTTGTGACCTGACATGACCAGAATCCATTTCTTCCTCCTGTAACTGTTTGTCATGTTTGCAGTTGATCATGCATATCTCAAATTGGTCTCTTCAGTCATCTCCAGCCACACCAATGACTACTTTGTCACTGAAAGACTTTGTCTAATGGAAGACATCATCCTCATATCGAGGGACTGCCAGTGACAATGACAATTCAGCAATCATATAAAATCACAAATTGAATGCCTTCTTTCTCCCACAAACAGGGAAATTTTAAGTTATTCTGTCTTGTTGTCCTCAATCTGTAATTCTGTTGCTATGCAGCACCCAAAGAAGATTAACAGGTCACAGATTAATGGAAAACTCCATTCAGTGCTTTTATGTAATTAAAAATTTCATTTACTTTGTTTGGAAAATGATTTCTGCTTGCAGTAGCCTCCAACCCCAGTTTAAATATCTGTCATCTATTAGAATTGATTAGGGTTCCTAATCACTTGGCACTCTTACAACCTTTCCTGCTCACTGTCATCCCTGAAATCCAACTACAATTCTTTTTTATGAAAGCCCAAATATAGTGGGCTCTAGAGCTCAATGTTTGGTCAGCTATTGGTCTCTTGTGAGGTTTATTTCATGAGGATGATAACACCTTGGAGCAAATGAAATGGCACATTAAGATCTTTTGAGGTTCTAAAGGGCTTCTCTCCTCCTCAGTGTTCTCTGTTTCCAGAGGTGCAAGTCAGTTGCCTCAGGCAACAGTGCCAGGATAAACTCAGGAAATGGATGAAGAAACCAGTTATTATTTCTAGGAAAACCAGGGAACATTAAAGCTCAAATTGTCAAGTCCTAGATAACAGTTGGTTAGAGTAGATTTCAAAATATATGGGGGGGTCATGTGAATGAGATGATGACATGATCTCTGCACCTGGGGAGGAGGAACCATCAGCATACCTACAGGCTGGGGAACTCCCTTCTTGTCAGTGCCAAGGCAGAAAAGGATCTTGGAGTCATTGTTGATGCCAAAATGAACATGGGCCGACACTGTGGGGGCGCAGTCAGGAAGGCCAACCACACCTTGTCATGCATCCACAGATGCATCTCGAGCAGGTCCAAGGAGGTGATCCTCCCCCTCTATGTGGCACTGGTCAGGCTGCAGTTGGAGTACTGCATCCAGTTCTGGGAGCCACACTTCAGGAGGGATGTGGACAGCATCGAGAGGGTCCAAAGGAGGGCCACCCACATGATCAGGGGGGAGCAGGGCAGACCCTACGAGGAGAGGCTACAGGACCTAAACCTGTTCAGCCTCCACAAGAGAAGGCTGAGGGGGGATCTAGTGGCCTGTTACAAACTAGTCAGAGGGGACCAGCAGGCATTGTGGGAGTTCCTGTTCCCCCGAGCACTCCCAGGAGTGACTAGAAATAACGGTTACAAGCTGGCAGAGGGTAGATTCAGACTAGACATCAGGAGGCGCTACTTCATTGTCAGGGCAGCTAGGACCTGGAACCAACTTCCAAGAGAAGTGGTGCTGGCTCCTACCCTGGGGGTCTTTAAGAGGAGGTTAGACAAACACCTCGCTGGGGTCGTTTGACCCCAGTACTTTTTCCTGCCATGGCAGGGGGTCGGACTTGATGATCTGCTCAGATCCCGTCTGACCCTACCAACTATGAAACTATGAAACTATGATTGGAATAACTGATTTGGTAGGATAGCTTGCATGACTGGACTTCTGTCATGGATGGGTATAAACTGTTCAGGAAGGACAGACAAGGAAAAGAAGAAGAGGAGTTGCACTTTATGTAATAAAAGAGTTGTATGTTTGCTCAGAGCCCCAATATAAAAGATAGGTCTGTTGAAAGTCTCTGGGTTAGGGTCAGAGCGGGGAGCAACAAGGGTGATGTCATGGTGGGTATTTTCTATAGACCACCAGACCAGAAGGATGAGACTTTCTTCAAACAGCTGGTGGCCTGTGATCAAGAAACTTCCTGGTTCTCAAGGGGGACATCAATCACCTTGACATCTGATGGGAGGGTAATACAGCAGTACACAGGCAATCTAGGAAGTTTTTGGAGGGTGTTGGGAACAACTTCCTGGTACAAGTGTTGGAGAAGCCAACTAGGGCCCATGCTGTGCTTGACTTGCTGCTCACAAACAGGGAAGAATTGGTGGGAAATGTAGAAATGGATGGCAATATGGTCAGCAGTGACCATAAGATAATAGAGTTCAGGGTCTTCAGGAAAGGAAGGAAGAACAGCAGCAGCTTAAGGACCCTGGACTTCAGAAAAGCAGACTTCACCTCACTCAGGAAACTGATAGACAAGATCCTCTGGGAGGACAATCTGAGAGGGAAAGGAGTCCCAAAGGGCTGGTTGAATTTTAAAGAAACCTTACCGAGGGTGCAGGAATGAATCGTCCCAATGTGGAAGAACACTAGCAAGTATGGCAGAAGGCCAGCTTGGCTTACCAGAGTTTAGGAGGGAACTCTTCAGTGAGCTAAAACATAAAAAGAAAGTTTACAAGAAGTGGAATATTGGACAAAAGACAAGGGAGGAGTATATTCCCTGGGCATGTAGGGATGAAATCAGGAAGGCCAAAGTGCAAATGGAGTTACAGCTAGCAAGAAACATGAAGGGTTTCTACAAGTATGTCAGCAACAAGAGGAAGATCGGGGAAAGTGTGGGTCCCTTACTGAATGAGAGAGGCAACCTAGTGACAGATGAGGCAGAAAAGGCTGAAATACTCAATGCCCTGTTTATCTCAGTCTTCACAAGCAAAGTCAGCTCCCAGACTACTACCCCAGGCTGTACAGTTTGGGGAGGAGGGTGAGCAGCTAACAGTGGCAAAAGAGCAGGTTAGGAACTACTTAGAAAAGCTGGACATGCACAAGTCCATGGGACCAGATGCAATGCACCCAAGGGTGGTGAAGGAGTTGGCCAATGTGATTGCAGAGCTACTGGCTATCATTTTTGAAAACTTGTGGTGGATGGGAGAGGTCCTGGATAATTGGAAAAGGGCAAATATAGTGCCCATTTTTAAGAAAGGGAAAAAGGAGTATTCAGGGAACTACAGACTGGTCAGTCTTACTCAGTCCCTGGAAAAATCATGGAGCAGATCCTCAAGGAATGCATATTTAAGCACTTGGAAGAGAAGTTGATTAGGAACAGTCAGCATGGATTCACCAAGGGTAATTCATGCCTGACCAAACTGATTGCCTTCTATGACGAGATGACTGGTTCTGCGGATGCAAGAAGAGCAGTGGGCGTGATATAGCTTGACTTTAGCAAAGCTTTTGATACAGTCTCCCACAACATTCTTGCAAGCAAACTAAGGAAGTACGGGTTGGATGAGTGGTCTGTAAGGTGGATAGAAAATTGGCTGGATCATCAGGCTTAAAGGGTTGTAATCAATGACTTGATGTCTAGCTGGCAGCTGGTATCAAGTATAATGCCCCAGGGGTTGGTCTTGGGGCCGGTTTTGTTCAGTATCTTCATCAGGGGCCTGGAAGATGGGATGGAGTGTACCCTCAGCAAGTTTGCAGGTGACACCAAGCTGGGAGGAATAGTAGATACACTGGTGGGTAGGGTTAGGTTTCAGAAAGATCTTGAGAAATTGAAGGATTAGACCAAAAGAAGTCTTATGAGGTTCAATAAGAAGTGCAAAGTCCTGTGCTTAGCGCAGAACAATCCCATGCACTGCTACAGGCTAGGGACCAACTGGCTAAGCAGCAGCTCTGCAGAAAAGGACCTGGGGGTTACAGTGGACACTAAGCTGAATATGAGCTGACAGTGTGCTCTTGTTGTGAAGGCTAACAGCAAATGGACTGCATTAGTGGAAGCATTGCCAGCAGATCGAGGGATGTGGTTCTTCCCCTCTATTAGGCACTGGTGAGGCCACATCTGGACTACTGTGTCCAGATGTGGCCCCCCACTACAGAAAGGATGTGGACCAATTGGAGAGTCCATAGGCAGGCAATGAAAATAGGTAGGGAGCAGGGAGCTGCTTCCCCCTTCTGAGGAGAGGCTGAGGGAACTGAGCTTATTTAGAAGAGGAGACTGAGAAGGTATTTAACAGCAGCCTTTACCTACCCAAAGGATGGTTCCAAAGAGGATGAAACTAGGCTGTTTTCAGTGGTGGCAGATAACAGACCAAGGAACAATGGTTTCAAGCTGCAGCAAGGAAAGTTTAGGTTAGACATTAGGAAAAACTCTCTCATTAGGAGGGGTAGTAAAACCCTGGAACAGTTTACCCAGAGAGGTGGTGGACTTTCCATCCTTGGAAGAGTTTAAGACCCAGCTAGAAAAAGCCTTGGCTGGGATGATCTAGTTGGGGATGGTCGTACTTTGAGCATGGGGTTGGACTAGATGACCTCTGAGGTCCCTTTCAACCCTAATTTTCTATGATTCTCTGAAAAAAACAGAGAGAGGTGAATGGTTTGGAAAGGTAGGGAAGAAACAGCACAGCAATGCAATAGCCTAAGGAATATTTGGGTGTGTATAGTTAAATACATAAAGAAAGGGTTATCTCAGAGGTCTAAGTATGACAAGCATGAGCATAGAGTATGACAGTGATAGCTCATGGACAGTGCTTGTTGGCTAGGTAGTCCAAGCTCCAAAAAGCAGAGGGCAAAGGAGGATAGCATATAACAGTAAGTAGAAATGAGGT
This sequence comes from Alligator sinensis, assembly GCF_000455745.1. Taxonomy (NCBI): domain Eukaryota; kingdom Metazoa; phylum Chordata; order Crocodylia; family Alligatoridae; genus Alligator; species Alligator sinensis. Next base: position 5,233,206 of record NW_005841855.1, on the reverse strand, counting down.
TAGTAGGTTCAGGGAAGACATGCAGCATCCAGGTGGATAATAAGTGAGAAAAAAAGCAGGACTACTTTGGGGAATGTATCACCAGGTGGAAGGGAAGGAGGAAAAATTGGGCAGATGACTTAGTAAGGGCAGGGAAAGGAAGAGCAGAACAAATTGGTGTGAATGGGACAGGGCGATAGATTGTGGGAAAGAAAGAGCTGCAGGAGAAGGGAGGGGAGCAGTGAGAGAAGCAGCAGGATGTATGAAAGAGAGGGAATAGCGAAAGTGATGGTAGAAGGAAGGTAGAGGAACTGTGAAATTGTGCTCAGGTCATTCAAACTGGGTGTAACTCAGGTGAAGTATAGCATCAGTGTGAAACAAATGAGCAGGCAGAGGATGGTAGCCATAAAAAGGTAGCCATAAAAAGATAGAGAAACACTGTTTTCCCCTGGCTAGAGAGGGCAAGATAAAGTAGTTTTACATCAAATCCCAGGAAAAAAATTCTAATCTTCAAAGAGCATAGGAGGACAGTGGAACAAACTGTCAAGGGAAGTTGTGGGATCTCCTTTATTGGAGGTTTATCAACAGATGCTAGATAAGAGAGATATATCTGGGATATATCTGGGATTGAAATAGCAGCTCCTGCCTCTGAGCAGGGTGTTGGACTAAGCAGGCCTTAAGCTTCCTTCTAGCTCTATGATCCCAGTAAAACAGTATGTCTAGATTGACTTTACAGTGCTCTCAAATCTTTTCCTGAAATCTAAGGCCTGCCTGCTCATTTCTGCTCCAAACCCAAACGGGACTGAGGTGATGAAGACAAGCTGAAGTCACTCCATCCTACCCTGCTGCTGCAGTTGAGATGCCTGTCTTAGTGGTGCAGCTACATTCCTGTAGCATCCTCATAGCCTCAGTGAAGATGTTGTGACAGTCTTGAGGGTGCTGTAGAAGCAGTTTAGACATGATCAAGCACTTAAGTGGGGTTGAAACTACTGTTTCAACACACACTTAATCACTATGGCTACAGATAAGTTGCATCAGCCGTTGTCTAGAACAACTTAGATGAGACCAGTGAGAACAGGAGCTAAGGAGATAGTACACCTAGTACACACCTGACTAAGCACTGGCAAACATACTCACTGAGACTCTTACCCAGCAGTGACTCTTTGCTTGTCCATCACTGCCACCATACCCCACAATGGGGCCCAAAGAGGAGGCTCCTTTTCCATCTCCCATAGCATCTGGCTTTGAGAACATATCCTTCTGGACCTTTGGTCTGAGCAGATATCATGGCAATAAGACAATCTCCCAGAGAATCCTGCAGAAGAGCAGAATCGGGTGTTGCAAAAATCAGACGGCTCTTAGAGGGTCTGGAACATTGAGAGCTGAGAGCTGTAAAGAGCTCCCATTTCTGCCTTTAACTGGTGCTATTTAGTGTCACTGCCTGATGATTGCTGCCTCACTTCTGATAAAGCCATTTGTCTGCTTACAATATGGTGCTTCCTTTGGCAGTCTGGTGCAGCATTATCCACCAGAGAAGAAATGGAGTCGTTGAAAACTAACTGCTTCTCCTTTTTCCTCCTGCACCACGCTGGCGATTAGTCATGAGGACTAAGTTCTATCTTTTGTTAGAGCAGCCAGAACTCTAGATATGCTAACTTTATTAAAGCCAGGTGTTAGGATCATGAAAACATGGCTATTGGGAAAATATCACAGCTATGACTGTGTAACTGATTTGACCCTGACCACATAATTGCATTCATTTCCTCATATGTTTGCTATGATTAGAAGTGGGTAAACAATTCTGATTAGAACCAGTGCTTCCCCTCATCCCATGTTGCTCAGATCCTAGAGTGAAAATAAAACACTCAGAATATCAATTGGCGCTCCAGTTTTAGGAAAATGCCAAGTGAACAGTCAGCTGATGAGTACTCCAAACAAAATGAAATGGAGGAAACTGCTTCTGTTGTATAAATTCAAATAAATGGCATACCAAATTTCCATCTATAATGAGGACAAGAAAGACAGTTGCAACGACAAATGGAGAGGGAAATGCTAAGAGGAGAGAATAGGATTTCACAGAAACCTCTTCCTGGGGAAAGAGAAGAAACAAAAGGAGGTAAAGAACTCACTGTGTTGCATTGTGCTGTCTGGTAAGATTTTGAGGCCTGGGATTTATTTTTTGGTTTATTTCATCTGTTCATTCATATTAGTAATAAACATTGCAAATTAGACTGACAATAAAGAAGTACAAGAAGAAATTTAAAAAGGTGAACAGTAGCTAAGTAGTTTTGGGATTGCTATCTGCCTGACTGGATAGTGGATACAATACTCAAACCCTTTATTTAACAAAGCGAGTTCTCATCATCAGCCAAACAAGTTCAAATTACACCAACCATATGTTTTCATTTGTGCTAAATGAGACCCAAACCCTGTTATAGCAAGGATCACAACAGCAATTTGCAGTGCCAAAATGTTTATCCTTTGATAGTGGGAAAGTAGTTGTATATTGATATGAGCAAAAAGTGCTTTCTATGGGCATTTCATTAAAAAAAACTTAATGGCAGTACTGAAAAATGGAAATAGTTGGAAGTATATGGCAGTCCAGATCTTTGCCTTTGTCATGTGTGCATGTCTGTGGCTTATCTGTAGTCTGCTGCTCTTACACAATTGTGTGTGTTAGTATTTTAAAGCACTAAGACAAAATCTCTGCTGATGTAACCACATTGGAGATAATTTTAGCCAATTTTTTTTAGGTGAGTTCAGCTGCTAGTTATTGTACTGTTCAGGGTGCATTTTTTGCAGTTGACTATCCCCTGATGGTATATTCCATTATGTTCATGTAGTTGCATTCAATAGAAGTTTGCATCTTACAGTAATATATACTGCCAATTATATTCAATATCTATCTTTCTTAAGTATAATAACAGGTTGCCATCTAGTGGTGATAAGTACTAATGCAAGTAGCTCAGGTATTTTCCTTTAATGGCTGACGATGGCTCATGTTTACAATTTGATTTACATTATGGATCAGATTTGCAGAGGACTAGTTGCATAGGACTAGTCGGGGCCATCTCTGAAACCATTAAAAATGCCTTTTGGCTATAATACCCAAGAGGCAGTATGAAGCCATCTGCCATTCACCTCCTCCAGACTGCTCTACGTTACCCAAATGGAAACACATTCCAGTGGGGAACAGAGTGCAATATGGTTTGTAAAAGGTTGAAAGAGAAGATAAAGACCAATTTTCTAGGTTATTCCCAATTTATTGAAACCACAGAGATCTCATTCAGCGCCAGGAATTCAAACCTGCCATGGGAGCATGAGTAGGAAAACATATGACTACTGTAAGCTGTTGGTTTGTGGAAGGAAGGCAGGCCTTCATGACCTGCGGTTGCTTTACCTGGGAATGAATTTTCACCCAGTTGAACAGGATACCTTATATTCTCTGCTCATAAGATGTTCTGTTTTAGGACAGTTGGGTTAGATGGAAGTTGACTGTCATCCAACCCTATAATTTGTGCCCATAGGTGGCCATCACTGAGGTGCACTGTCAGATAATTGTATGTCGGACTGATAAAGAGCTTGACTCTAGCCAGTTGTGCTGGGCCTTGATTTTGACTTATCCTTTGCTAACATAGGTGAAGGGAATTGCATATTATTGATTAATGAATTCTCAGGGTGATATTTTTTATTGGACAAACTATGTAGCTGGGATAAAGCAGGTTTGTCCAACATATGGCCCACGTGCCGCCATGCCCATGGTGCTGCAACAGAAAATGAAAGTAAACATGGTTTACTTTCGTTCCCACCCCTTGTCCCTCCCCTAGACCCTCAGCAGCTTCCTAATGGCTGCTGGAGGCCTGGGGAAGGGTCAAGGTTCCCACATACACCACGTCAGCATGGAGTGGCCCAGCTGGGTCCCTTGTGGGGCCAGACCCCTCCCTGGCCGGAGGCGGTGCTGGCTGCAGCTGCTAAGCGGCCCCACCTGCCCGCCCAACCCGAGGAGCTGGTGCCCACCCGGGGGGCTGCAGCCAGTGCCGTGGGTTTGGGGCAGGCGCAGGACTGAGCCTTCATGTGAGAACTTTGCTGCTGGGTGGCGGAGGAGCGGCTCTGCTCACGGGCCCGGGACACGCCGGTCGCTGGCAGGGAGGATGCGTGTCTGGGAGTACCCGTGCTCTTGCCCCTGCCTCCCCACCCCAACACGAGCCCGTGCCCGTGCCCTGCTCTGCTGGAGCAGCCCCACACATGAAGCCAAGCAGCAGCCACTGGCACTGCTAGCCCGCACCTACCTCCTCACCCACCCGCTTCAAGCCAGCCCCGCTGCCCTGCCTTGCCTCACAGCAAGGTGGCGCCTGCTTCCCCAGCCAGTCTCCCCCCAGGTGCTGCGGCTCTCCGGGCCCAGCCACCCGCGCATGAAGCCCCGAGTCCTGAGGGGGCCACTTCTCATGTGCTGCTGGGGAGGGGAGGCAGCGCGGGTACACACGAGCACGGGGGCAGCAAGGTGGGCAGCAGCGGAGTGGAGGGTGCCTTTCCCACACATCCCAGGGAAGCTGTGGCTGGGAGGACAAGGAGGAGCCTGGACTGGGGCTCCCACATGTGGGAGCCCCCTCTCCCTCCTCCCTCCCCTCCCACCTGCCCCTTGCAAGGCAGAGAGCGGTGGAGGCTGCAAAGCGCTGTGCAGGTGTCTCCCACCGAGAAACATCCCTCCTCCTTTGATTAGTTTCCACTCTGGCTGATATCTTTTCCATGTTTGATCTGTCGACTTGCATTATGCTTCTTTCATTATGTGACAGTGTTTATTTTAGTCAAGTGTTTGGTATTATTTCATTGTTGCTTTTATATTGTTTTTATTTTGGATTTTCAGCCCCATTTCCAGGCCCATTTCATTGTCACTTCCTGCAACTTCATTGGTGTCAAAGGTCACGTGACATCACTTCCTGATGTGATACCACTTCCTGTGAGGTCTTTGAATATGGCTTGCTGGGCCACTGGGTGATAAAAAGTTCGTGATCTGGCCCCACATTCAAAAAGGTTGGATGCCCCTGGGATAAAGTTACACAGGCTTTCAAATGCAAGACATTTATTTTAAGTGATACTGGGTGCATCTACATGAGATGCATTAGTGTGCATTAGCTTAATTTAATGCATATTACAGGCACATGTTGATACATGCATACCCTTACTGCACAGTGAAAAGGTGAAATTAGGCAAAATGTGCCTAAATTTGATAACTACAAATGCAGGTATCAAGTTTAGGTACAATTAGTTAGAGCACATTAATTCACATGTAGATGTGACCCAGCACTAACTTTAGTCCTAGGGCTGCCCAGCCACTAGGGGCATATGGCAGGGTTGCAGGGACTTGGCACTAACTTTAGTGCCAAGTGCACTAACTTTAGTGCCAAGTCTTTGCAAGTGTAGACATTTGCCAAAAATTGCTTAATGCTCATTTCGCTTAATGCGCATTAAATTTAGTCACACTTAAATGCATGTGTAGACACACCCACTGTATCTTTGTGGGAGGGAGGGTAGTGGAAGGATAAAAATCAGGAAGTAAAATTAATAAAGCAATATTGTTGGAGACTGGAAAGCAGAGCCTGAATGAAAAATGAAGATATGGCATGAGTTTTCTGTTTGTATATTTGTATGTAAATGGCAATTTGCACAAAAGGAGTGCTGAACTACCCCAGAGAAATGCTGAAGTGTGCAAGCAAACGTGTGCAGTAGAATTGCAGTGTGGATGGAGGAAAGGGTACCTAGTTACATACATCATTATATACATCAAAGTGATGAAAACCATTTTTTTTGGTGAATATTGAGTTTACCTAGACATGTCGCTGTTTGAATTGTCCTAAAAGTTGAGGGGGTGAAATTTATTACCATTTGGACATTGGTAACATTGTATTTCCATTTGATTGTCTAAACAAGGAAATGGGAATTGAACCTAGATCACTGCATGGTAATAGAATATCACTGTTGGTGAATTTAACCAGTTTTGCCAAACAATTTTAGCTCGTAGAGAAAAAAAATTTAATAACCTTTGAGGACTAAATTCTCAAATGTTTGTGGTGATACCAGGGGTTACAATACTCAATCCTGAGGTGTGACAGCCAGGTAAAGGTCTTTTCTCTGGGTGGGGAGATTTGAAGACACATCTTCTACCTCTCAGGAGAGTGTTCTACTTGCCGGGCTATGGGGTCTTCTCTATTTAATTAGGTATTGAGACAGAGAGGAAAAATTAGAATGATTCTTTGGTGGTGATTAGATCACACAGCTGTGACATCCACATGCTCCAGGGAATGTGAGTTTATACAAAGTACTACAGGAGTCATCACAAGCACGTCACAGCGAGCACTGAAACAATGGGGATTAGGGCAGTCTCCTCTGAGCTGGAAGATGTTCAAATCTCTCCATGCTCTCAGGAAGGTTTGTGAATCTAACCTTTCATTTGCTCTGCTTTGCTCATAAGTGCTCAAATGGCATACTTCATTTTTGGCTTGTACAGAGCACTGTGTTTTGAACAAAAAGTGTTTTTTGGTGGCAAAACACTGAAAAAAATTAAATGCGGTTCAGTCTGAACCAATTATTTTTCCTGATTCAGCAGCTTATCTGAAGGATTAGTTATTTGCACAGCCTTAGGTTTGAACTCACTCTTATCTTTCTTATAGGAACTCAGGAAAAGGCAGTAAAAGGCAGCAGGATCTTGTTTCATGTTCCTGCTGTCTTTGTAGGATCTGTCTTGGCTCAGAGAAGTGGTCGAGATACTGACCTTCTGTGTCAATAATTCTGCACATCCTGAAGCAAAAAGTTAAGCTTCTGGGCCACAGGGCAAAATGTTAAGTGTATTACTGAAGATAAATGGCAACAATATAATAAAATGAGCCAAGCAGAACCCTTGCAAGTGCCAATGCACACAGAGCAGATCCTTCCTGCATACCAATACTGTTTGACTTCACATTTCTTAAGGGTAGAATACTTCGTTTTCAAGTTGCATGAGTCATAAAGCATTATCAGGGAGACAAGATAAAAGATAAAGCCCTGACTATGTGATTCCTTATACTTTGGATATCTGCCTGTTTTCGTTAAAACACTTGAAGAAATGGTTATGAGTCTGGTTGATCTTTTGCAGATATGTACCAGTGCAAGCTATAGAGATTAATTTACAATAGCTATACCTAAAATTCCTGGGGAGTGTCAGTACCGTCAGAAAGAGGAAGCATCTTCTTGTAGTTAAAACACTGGACTGAAATTCAAGTGTTTCAGTTCCTGCATCCACCACAGGCTTCCTGAAAGACTTTGAGCACATCATTTAGTCTCCATACTTCAGTTTCCCTTCTATCAGTGGGGTTAATAGGACTTTGTTACATCACAGGAGCCTTTTAAGGATAAATTCATAAATGGGGGTGAGATGGTCAAATGTTACATAGTGAGGGCCCTATAAACACATAATAGACATTGTCCTCTATCAGCCTACTATTACCCAGGAGTTGAAACATGGTCAGAAGACTTTTAATAATTAACCAAGGAATCAATTTTCTTAATTGCTCAACCACCCAGAAATTTCCTATCTCCAGCTTGGGTTTTGTTTACAAAAGATAACACATTTGAAAGAACCGCCCCCCCCCCAACCTCTGATAAGGCTCCTAGCTACAGCGTGAGCATTATTCACTCCCAGAAAAGGACGCTGCGCAAGGAAATGTCTATGCCTCAGTGAATTATTCGGAGTGACTCCCAGCATATTCTGGTGCCCTCTCACCATTTATAAGAAGCAGCTTTCTCCTGAAAGTATCCAGAAATTTACACTATTTTAAATGGGAAAATTCATTTTAAAGGAGTTAAGTTGCTCTAGAGATTGGTTTAAATGGTTAAAAGAAAAATGATGACACAACTAGTGGGATACTTTCTACAAAGCACACTTCCACCTCACAGAGTATCACTAACTGTATTGTGCAACAAAAGAAGCAGGCTCAGTATGAGGCAATTAAAACATCCTGCATCAGATTGAACACATGCATGCATACTTATATTGTCCCCCAATTTTTTCCATTGACTTTCCTAGGGCCAGGACTTCATCCCAGAAGTTTAAGTTTGATGGTAATGAGCAGCCAGAAAATGTACCTGAAGAGGTACAGGATATGTTGGCCTTCCTTTCATAGGTGTGGATATGTGACATGCTGACTACCACACAGTAAAATTGGAGTAGATGCACAATGCAAACTCAATTATGTAATAAATACCTGAAATCTAGAGTAAAGGCATTGTTACATGTTACACTTTGAGCTGCTCAAATGTTGATTGGCATTAGGGCTAGGTTGACTTTGAAACAGTGACATCTTAAGGCTAAAAACCTTCTTGGACTGTCCCACATCTGCACAGCTGTGACTTGCCACTAGAGGGCTGGTGAGCAGAGTTGAAGCAGGAGCTATGGCTGTAAATTGCCACTACAGGGCTGATGAGCCAGGACAGGCTTCTATCCCTGCTCTAGGTTGGGGGTGTGAGAGAAATGGGTTTGGGAGGGCCGGGGGGAGAAGTGCAGGAACATAAAGTTGAGATGTGGAGAGTTAATGGGATGGGGATGGAGATGATTAATGAAATGGGAGGTGGAAAGGAACTGGGGGTGGGGAAAGGGTGGGGTAAAATGAAGGAAGTCAGCCACTGAAGATAGACCTGGATAGGTTGCAAAGACCTGGATAGGTTGCAAGGGTGGGCTAACAAAAACAGGATGTGTTTCAATACGGACAGTGCAGGGTGCTGCACTTGGGCAGTAGTAACCGGCAACACACTTATAAGATGGGAAACTCCCTTCTTGAGAGCACGGAGGCAGAAAGGGATCATCATTGACTCCAAGATGAACATGGGCCGACAATGCGAGGTCACGGTCGGCAGGGCTAACCGGACCCTATCGTGTATCCACAGGTGCATCTCGAGTAGGGCCAAGGAGGTGATGCTCCCCCTCTATGCGACACTGGTCAGGCTGCAGATGGAGTACTGTGTCCAATTCTGGGCACCCCACTTCAAGAGGGATGTGGACAACATTGAGAGGGTCCAGAGGAGGGCCACCCGCATGATCTGGGGACAGCAGGGCAGACCCTACAATGAGAAGCTACGGGACCTGAACCTGTTCAGCCTTCCCAAGAGAAGGCTGAGGGGGGACCTTGTGACCGTCTATAAACTCACTAGGGGGGACCAGAAGGGTTTGGGGGAGACCTTGTTTCCCCTAGCGCCCCCCGGGATAACAAGGAATAACGGCCACAAGTTGTTGGAGAGTAGGTTTAGATTAGACATCCGTAGGAACTACTTCACAGTTAGGGCGGCTAGGATCTGGAACCAACTTCCAAGGGAAGTGGTGCTGGCTCTTACCCTGGGGGTCTTTAAGAAGCGGCTCGATGCCTACCTGGCTGGGGTCACTGGAGCCCAGTTTCCCTCCTGCCCAGGCAGGGGGTCGGACTTGAAGATCTATAAGGTCCCTTCTGACCGTACTTCTATGAAATCTATGATATCTATGAAGGATAAAATAAAAAGAAGTAAAAAGCAAGAATTTAAAAAGAAATAAAAAGGAAGTAAATGAAAAAAGGTTTCATGTTTTAATAAGCTGGGCTTGAGATTGGGGTGTAGGGAGGTGCTGGTCATGCTTTCTGGGGTGGCTGAAAGATAGGGTGACTACCCATCCCTAATTGGGTGGGACAGTCCTGGAATGGGAACCTCAAGTCCCGATCCCAGGGTGCATGACTCCGGGTCAGCTTTTGTACCGGATTCATAGTGTCATGCAGGGATTGGCAGGAAACGCCGGGTTTCCCCTTGCAGTCTAGCAGCATTCCAGCCTGCAAGGGGCTGTGGGAGTGGGACACAGAGGATGCCATGTGCATGTGTGCGTCCGCACAAATGCATGTGGCCACGAATACAGCCAGGCAGTGTGGAGAGCAGCTTCCTGCAGGTAAATCTATGGGCATGGGGAGGACAGATCAAGGTCCCCATGGTGAGGGAGGTGGGCAGGGGCTGGGGGTGCTGCCCAGCTAGAACAGTGTGTAAGGCTGGGGTATGAAGCAGGATGGAGCCATGGGTGGCTTGTCTGAGGGACACTAGGGGGAAGTGCAGTTCAAAGGCTCATCTGTGAGAAGTGGTTTGTAAATTAAACAAGCACTGAACCTCGCTAACCTCATCACCAGAAGCCAACTTCCTGTAGCCCAAAACACACCGAATGGATCCAGACCATGACATGACAAGACATGAAAAGCTTGCCAACAATGTGTCCAGTATGGAGATATCTTCACAGTACATATCTCTATCAGGGCACCAAGTGCCCTGGTGGAAAATATGTAGTAGACACCAAGCAACAACTGCTCACCAGAATGAGCACACACTGAAAATCGACCAAAGACAAGAACACCCAACTACCTGTCTCCAAGCTCTCAGGCTTGATCCTCAAAGGGAATTTACAAACCACTTTTCACAGACAAGCATATGAGCTTCATGTCATCAACCTCCTGGATACAGAAACTCATGGACTCAATGTAGATATTGGAATTCTGACACACTACAACCTGCCCGACATCTGACTCCCCAGGTACCTCTCCACTTTTACTGCTACAACCCCCTTCCGCCCCATGTCTCTCACCCCCTGACACCTCCATTTCTATTTTCACTGACTTCCTTGCCTGCATTGCATGCCTGCCTCTGGCTTCTTTACTATTCCTTCAATCCAGGAAGAGCACACACACCAACTGCAGGTGCTTCCTCAGCTTGATGAAGGTTTTTTCAACCCAAAAGCTGGCATCCCAGGTAGCTAAGCTGAGCTCACCTGCAGCCTCACAACTCCACTGCAACCAGCAAGCCTCAGGCCTGTCAAAGATGTGACAGGTCTGGGCTTTCCCCAGCCAGGACTGTGCATGTGCATGGTGGCTGGAAGTAAGGCAACTCCTACCCACCTTTCCCCCAGGAGATCCTCAATCCTGGCATTTTCTGGGCTTGCCATGCTGCCAGCAATCCCACCAAGCCTCTCGACACTGGCAGGGTGCAGTTTTAGTGGTCATGCCCAGGACCTGGGGCCGCCTCCTCCACAATTGCTCCTGTCCATACCTCCAAGTTTGTCCTGGCACTGGAGCTCAGCAGGCACATGTTCTTCCCCTGTTGGCTGGTGATGCAGTGAGTGCTGCCTCCAGCTCAGAGAGCAGGGCATTACATGGTTCAGAAACCAAAAGGAAATAGGTGCGGATGGAGTGAGGAGGGGGGCACTCACTCTGTCTGCACATAGAGCTTGGGAAGCCCCAGGGGTGGGAGGTTCCCCTTGAGGAACACAGCCACTCCACTGAACCAGGATTCAAGGAGGTGTGGTGGGGTGTCACTACATCACCAGTGTTACTGAACACCCTCTTGCTTGGAACGCTGGTCAGTGAACAGGACAGGTGTTCCCAGGCAACCGTGGTTAGATCCTGCCACATCTGGCTGTGGCTTGCCCAGTAGATCAAGGAGTCGCACAGCAGTGGTTCCACGTCCTTGGTGAAATAGGCAGCCATCAAGGCCTGAGTGCTACCTGCCTGATGGTGGATTCTGGTGCCTCTGGACCCCCACCATAGAACCCATGTCCTTGGCCTATATTGGCAGCACCTGTGGTGGAAGAGGAGACTGGCTGGTGAATGGCATGCCGGCATGGGACAGTGGATCCCCCTCTTCCATGCCCCCCCACCTCCACCGTTCTGCCTCCCTGACTCTCTTCAACAGAACCTCTGTCCACTGATCCATAGTTTTGCTGCCACATATGCGGATGCTTCCCTTCACCCTTAGGTCACACATGGCAGCCAGCACATGGAGAGT
>NW_005841855.1:5213247-5221397 GCF_000455745.1 Alligator sinensis | reverse complement strand
GCACTCCTTCAGCCATCTCACCAGTGCCTGCATGTCTGGTGACAGCAGCTTACCCCAGCCAGGAGCATTGATCCTCTGGAACTTCTCCATTTGGTTCTGAAGTTCCCTCACTACAGGGATCACCTGGCTAAGGAGGGCATCACCAGCACTGAGGCTCTCGGTGGCCTCAAGGAATGGCTTGAGGACCACCAAGATCTGGGAGATGGTATGCCACGCAGCTCTGTTAAGGGGGCTGCTGATCCTAATCTCCCAGAGCAAAGCCATCTTATGGCTTGCCTTCTCTTGCTCCACCAGCTTCTCGAGCATCAAGTATGTGGAGTTCCACCGAGTCTCCACGTCCTGCATGATTTTGTGCTGTGGGATGTTCAGCTCTGCCTGTTTGCCTTGCAGCATTTTGGCCCCCTTGATGTTCTGGTGGAAGTAGCCTGTGACCTTCCTGAATTTGGAAATGAGCTTGCTGGTGGTGCTGGAGCCATCACCAGCAACCCTGTCCCCCTCCAAGGTGTCCCTGACAAGGAGGTGCAACTTATGTACCACACAGCAGATGCCAGCAAAGTTGGCATCACGGACTGCCTTGACCATATTGTCCCCATTGTCGGTGACCATGAACCCATGGGTGAGCTCACCCTGCCCAATCAGCCATCCCTGCACCAAGCGGCCCTCTGTGATCTCATTTGCCGTGTGGGACTCATCTATCACATCGGCTTGGAGGAGAGCCCACCCATGGCCTAACTGGTGAGGGAGAGGTAGGCATGATCTCCACTCTGGCTGCTCCAGATGTCCGAGGTGAAGTGTAAAGCCACCTGTGGACTGCCTTGTGCAGCTCCTCCCTCAAGTACTCCCTGCATGCCTTATACAGGGAGTATATCACCATCCTCCTGAAGATGCTACATGTGGGCACTTGGTATTATGGCACCTCCCCCCCATGAGCATCATGAGCCACCCAGACCCTGGCCGCTGAACTAAGGAGAAGGGCTGGCCATCCACAGCAAGCATCTCCCCAATGCTCTGGGTGACCTCTCTCGCCTTGGGAACACATCCCTCCCTGTGTGCACGCCTTTCCCCCACTGTTCCATGGTGGCCTGCCTCTGGGGAGGGGGACTTCTTTTTGGTACACTCCCACTGGTGCCAGGCTGAGGAAGAGCAATGGCAAGGGGTGGTGACTGCTGAGATGCATCAGCTTCCCTGTGGTGCTCATGTGTTTTGTTCCCTTGCCCTGGCTGGTTTTAGCTCAGCAGTGCAGGCAGATAGCATATGTGGGATCATCTGCCAGCTCAAAATGATCCCAGACCACACTGCCCGCTTGCTTCTGGGATGCGGGTGCATCTGTCAATGCTGTTGCACTTTCCCCCTCCTCAGTAGGCAGAGGTACAGCAACAGCAGAAGCGGACTCAGCTGAGCCACTTGCCTCCATAACCTCTACCTCAATCTCCTCTGAAGTGCCTTCTGGGGAAGGAGACCTGGCTCTAGGGGAAACTTGAGGGGTGTGGAGCACAAACTCAGATGATTCCCTTTCCTTCCCCAGAACTTCCCTTGCTATGGCACTCAGATCCAGCTCTAGCTCTTCCCCTGTTACTGGAAGGCTCAGCATGGGAACTGAAATGGGGGTGGAGGAGACTGTCAGGCTGGTGCTGCTTGTTGTCATGGTGGTGGTGGGGGAGGGTAATGGCTCATGCTCTTGGAAGGGGTGTGGATTCAGGCACTGGCACTGCTCCTCTCTCCTTGGTGCCAGTAGAACCGGAAGCCTCATGCCTACTAGTTGTAGGAAAGAGGCTGCATCTGTTTGGGGGGGTGGAACTTAGAGCTCTCCCTCTACCCCATCTTGCACCCCTCCCCGAAGGCTTGCCAGCTGCCTTTCCAGCACGCTTCATGGTGTGTTTCAAAGTATGTTTGGTGTGCTGGAAAATCTGTGTGTTCTTCTGCAATGTAATATGTATTTATGTAATATATGTAAATAATTGTATATGTATGCAAATTTATGTAATGTATGTATGTATTTATGTAATAAATAAAATATATCAATGTATGTATGTGTGCCTGAATAAATTCTATATTATAATATGCAATATATGCTGTGCTTCCCTGCACAGTGAGTGGAATGCATGCTGTGAGAGAAAGCACAGATTTCTGGGGGAAAAGAATCAAAATAGACTAACAAAAACAAAAAGAGGATTTTGAGGGAAGAATAAATTGAAAGGAATGAATATAATAATAAACGGTATTAGGAAAGCAAAAGGTATTGGATCCCACTTGCTAGTAACAGGCTACCAAGTAGGAAGTGATAGCTTTTCTCTGATGCTGCTGAACTGCTGGAAGACACAGCTGAGTCAGCTGACCCCAAAGCACAGAGGAAGCTCAGTTCAAACAATGTTTTTTATGCTGTTTTTCTGTCCCTTCCCCAGAGCACTGGGATTGGAAGGGACCTTAGGGAAGGATCACAGTCACTAGTCAGCTACACAGTCAACATGAGAGCAGTCCTTCCCCACTCTTCCCCCTCCCTCTCCTTAGTTTCTGTTTCCCTGCAAGCAAGCCCAGCTTCAAAACATTTTGACTGCCCTTGTTTTGTTTCAAGGTTGTTTCAAAGCCTTCTGTTTAATTTCGATTTCATTGTTTTAAGCTCAAAAACCAGTCAAAACACCGTTGAAATGAAACACCTATCAAAATTGTGCACAACCCATACTTATCACACATGTTGGCTTAAACTTTATTATGAGGGGCAAGTAAGGGGACTTTATTTAAACAGGTCCAGAGATTAGGTCAGTGGCTGCGCCTCAGACAGCAGACAGGATCTCCACTGGGTTCACCAAATACCCAGGACAGTATCAGGGAGAAGGAGGTGGCATGGGTGATCCTTACTCTATGGGGTAGAAGACTGCTACTTTATGTGTGAAACGCACACACACACACAGGGAAAAGGTCCGGGAAGCCAACCTTTTCTACTCCAATTGGAGACAGGAGATCTCTCAGGGTGTAAGCCACTGAAGCCCATGGCGACTGGATCTACTATGGCAAACCTCCACGGTCTGAACCGATGATCACACAATCTCTGTCTCTCTTATCATCAGTCTTTTCTGTCAGTCATTCACGCTCACACGCCCAGTTACTCCTCAGATGTGTACACTCACATCTTAGACCCACCTCATCTCAGACACACCAGACAGCCTCAGTCACATACCCAGCTGGTCCCCCAGTCACATACACAGCTGTCAATCACAGAAGTGTGTGTGTGTATATCGATATATATATATATATATATATATATAGGGGCTGCACAGTGCTCTGTAGAGCTCTGCACTCCACGCTCACGTGTGCGCATGACACTCCAGTCTCAGCAGGTGGGTGACATCATCTTTACAGCAGATGGGTCAGATCAGGTCACTGGTTGACCTACTTAGAGTCCGATCAGGCAGGAGAATAGAGAGTCATGACTCCCAGCTCCTAATTGCTCCTCCAACACATGATGCATTTGGTATTTAAAAAATGGGTAAAAGGCATGAACAGCCTTGGGAGCAGTGGCTAGCACCCAACAGCAGCATGGGACAGAGCTGGTGCTCTCTTGCTGATCCCCCTTGGCTCTGTCCCACCTGGCAGCTCAGTAGGCCAGGTTTAGTGTTAGAAAGGTGGCAGGTGCTTACAGACCTATCAGCTCAGTTTGGGGAGTTAGGAAACAGGATGGGCCTCCCTGAAGCTCAGAGCTATGGCTGGAGCCCAGGTCTCCCAGTTGAGGTCTTGGCAAGGGGAGCATTGCCAGGCCCCCTAGCTCGCATACCTCTTCCCTACTGTGATGCTGCTTTAGTGAGCCAAGTGAGTAGGGACTCATAGGAGGCAAGGTGTTAAGAGCTTCTACTCTTGGTTCCATTATTTTGCAGAGATGCTGGGTTGTGAAGTCAATAGTGGCCTGCGACTCTTGCAAGGGGGATGGCAGGAAGAGGGAAGGGAGGTGTTGAGTGGTTGTAATTAGGAATTTGAGCAATGTTAGAGGAATGCCCTTGAATCCACATGTCATCTGACCCCAGCGCTCTTTCCTGCCCAGGGCAGGGCGTTGGACTCGATGATCTGTTGAGGTCCCTTCCGACCCTAGCATCTGTGAATCTATGAATCTGTACACTTGGCCAACTTGCTCCATGACAGCTTGCATGCATTAAGATGACAAACCCTAACATCACTACTGGCCCTAGAGGCCAGAGATGACAAAAACCATCTGCTCCATCAACTGTTTACTGAAAGACCCAAACAGATGGAGATTTAAGAGGTACAACCTTGACAGAACAGTGTGGGCAAAGCTGAACAGACTGACGTCTGGATACGGACACTTCAAAACATCACTGTACATGATGAACATCTTGGACACCCCACCGTGTGAATGCGGCATCCAACAAACAGCACAGTGCTTAATTGGAAGATGCAATCTTTATAAATGCCCAGATGGGGAAGATGGAATCCACACACGGAACGATAATACCAGCCAGTAGCTCATAGATTTGAAAGTTGATATCTGATGTCATATGAAAGAGAACTTGCACACATGCTCTGGAGTGCTGGTGGCTTGAAGGGGGGAGTGGGAAAGGGGATATGCCTATGACTACCCTCTGTTTCCAGCAGTTCTCATCTCTGCCTCGGCTGCGCTGTGACCGGTCACATGGTGCTGCTCTGAAACCCCTGCAGCTGCTTCTGTTTATTGTCTGTGGCACCATGGTTCATGCCCAGTCCTGTGATCTGTGCAGTCACCCTACCTGCTATGTGGAAACGTCATGAAGTCTTCTTAGATTCGGTAGGTAAGTGCCCATGTGTCCTTATGCTGCATGACAGTCAATTCAGTGGATGTCCTCGTGCACTCTGTAATAGCAGCTTCCTGCACCTTCTGGGAGCTGCTCATTAGAAAGCTCACTGTTTGCATCATCTGGTAGTGTGCGAGCATCTCCTTTGAGCATATCTTTCTCAGGGATGTGGTATTCTCAAGAAGCTGCCACTGTCCCTGGTTACAAATTGATGCACTCTGAATTACCCACTTGAAGCACACAAGATATCTATCCATTTGCATCCATGCGACACACCTTGCATGAAATAGGATTCAACAGATACAATGAACAAATCCTCCCTTTTCACAGCAAGAGGGTGATCTAGGTACATATAAATGGCAGTTTTCTGGCTGTGTAAATATTGCTTTTGCTGTTTACATGCAGGTACTGTGAATCTACTACCTCTGAAGTGTGGATACATAAGTGGGCATGCATAGTTTGCATGTATGCAGTAGGCTACTCATTAGCTATACAGATACATGGTTACAGACTAAGTCTTGGAAAAAGCCTGGGGTGGAGTCCTTCACATGTTTTAGTGTCAAGAGCTGAGTGACTTTGACACTTGCACAGGAAACAACATGTCAGAGGTTTAGGCCTCTCTTGCCAGGGTGGAGGAACAGCCAGTGCAGCCTGTGTGACTGCATCAGGACCCATGGCCTAAAGTAGGGGCCCTGATGCTAAAGTAGGTGCTTAGGGGAAAGCACCACCTCCCTTGGAAGTCCATTCCGTATTTTGGCAACCTTCAACGTAAAGAATTTCTTCCTGATGTCCAATCTAAACCTACTCTCCTTTAGTTTGTGGCTGTTATTTCTAGTAACCCCGATGGGCGCCCTGGTAAACAGAGTATCCCCTATTCCCTGCTGCCCCCTCCCCCCCCGATGAGTTTGTAGACAGCCACAAGATCACCTCTCAGCCTTCTCTTGCAGAGGCTGAAGAGATTCAGGTCCCTCAGTCTGTCTTCATAGGATCTCAGCTGCAGGCCCTCAACCATATGAGGAGACCTTCTCTGAACCCTCTCAAGGTTATCCACATCCCTCATTAAATGCGGTGCCCAAAACTGGACACAGTACTCTAGCTGCGGCCTCACCAATGCCACATAGAGGGGAAGTATCACCTCCCTATGTGCTCGTGATGCATCTACTAATGCAAGAAATGTCTTACTCTCCTACTCAGAGAACTTCTTCACAGTAAGCTCAGAAGGACAAATGAAGTTGTTCAGGATCTTAAATCTATATAAATGGCCCTCATGCCATTTCCCTGGTTAACTTATTTGAAGGCAAATTGGATTTAGGCTTTAGTGCTTGGAAAGGGCTTTGAAGATGTAAAAGTATTATTCATAGATTCATAGATGTAGGGTCGGAAGGGACCTAAGTAGATCATCAAGTCCGACCCCCTGCCCTGGGCAGGAGAGAATACTGGGCTCATATGACCCCAGCTAAGTAATCATCAAGCCTCCTCTTAAAGACCCCCAAGGTAGGAGCCAGCACCATGTACCTTGGAGGTTGGTTCCAGATCCTGGAACTCAGTGGGGGAGTCCTGGTCCCTGCACAAAAAAATGGAGGCAAAGAAATTGTTAAAAAGGTCTGACTTTTCCTGTGGTGCAGCCACCAGATTGCCAAGCATATCCTGCAGGGGCCCCACGTTACCCGGTGCTTTCTACATACTCCCTATTTAAAAAAGGACTTTTTGTTGGCCTTGATCCTAGCCCTAGTTCCATATCTGCCTTAGATTTCCTAACAGCCCCGCTGCAAGCCCGCGCGATGGAGGTATACTCGTTTTTGGTAATAGCCCCTCCCTTCCACTGGGTGTACGCCTCTTTTTTGGCTTTCATGCATTTCTGAATGCCTTTGGTGAGCCAGGGGGACTTTGGAGCACTCTTACCCCCTTTGATTCTGATTGGGACTGTCACCCCTTGGGCTCGGAGGATCGTCTCCTTAAGGAACGACCCCTCATCTTGGAAACCCAGTTCCCAGTGCCTCTCCTACCAATCTCCTCAACTTGTTGAAGTTGGCCTTCTTGAAGTCAAGGGCTACTGCCTTACTGCAGGCCCTTGACACCCTGCGCTGGATGGTGAATTCTAGCAGGTGATGACCACTGTCACCCAGGTGGTCAAGAACCTGGAGTCCCCTCACCAGGTCATCACCTGTGGACAGAACCAGGTCCAGGAAGGCATTCCCCCTGGTGGGACTGTGCACCTCCTGGGTTAAATGAAGGTCCTGCATCTCAGCAAGGAACTTTTGTGAGCGGTCCGCCCTGGCTGCCTGCTCCTCCCAGCAGATGTCCGGGTAATTTAGATCACCCATGATGACTACATCCCTTGCCTTAAGTGCTTCCGCAAGCTGGCCTGAGAATTCATGGTCCGGCTCTTCCCCTTGGTTGCGTGGTCTGTAGTAGACCCCCACCATTAAGTCCCTTTCCCTATGACCCCCCTGTATTCTGACCCAGAGCACTTCAGCCCGCCCCTCCTCGGACCCCATCCTGTTAGTTGAGGATGTGTATTGCTCTTTGAAGTAGAGTGCCACACCCCAGCCTTTCCTCCCCGTTCTATCCCGCCTGTATAGTCTGTAGCCCCTAATGTTTACTGCCCAGTCATGGGATGAATCGCAGGAGGTTTCTGTGAGCCCTACTATGTCTGGGTTTCTCCTAGCTATCCGGAGGGCGGGTTTCTCCTGCTTATTTCCTATGCTACAAACATTAGTGTAGAGGCATTTAAGGCCTTGTATTGGTGCATGCACCCCCCCCCGCCCATTTCTTAGAACTATCCAGACTCCCGTCACTTACTAAAACCCATTAAAATCAATGTTGGTCTTCCTGCTGCATTTCATAGGCTGCGAATAATGAGGCTGTACAAAAACTAAGTAACAGTTTAATAACTAGGTAGAGTGAGACTTTTTCAAAGCCTTGTGTGTATAGGACATGTATCTTTCACTGCATTGCAACTAGAGCGAGGTGTTCTTATGGGCTTCTTTGAAAAATCCCAGCCTTAGTTACTACTTCTGGAAGTAATTTATAACATGTTGATAAAAAGTCACCATTTTTGTCTATGAAGACTGTACTTTAAGCTACAGAAATAATGAGAAAGACTTATCTGTCTTCCTTTATTGAAGTTTCATAAAAATACCCAAATACACTACAAACAGGTCATAGTACAAATCCATTCCCCCAAGCTCTAGTGAAAAAGAGCAGTTATTCAGTTAAAATTCACGTTTAGATTTAAATGCAGGATTATGCCATGAACTTCAAAACTAAACACAGAGCTGTAGACTCTGATTCAATAAGGTACTTAAGTTAGGCAGGTAGATAAATCAACTGATTTTCATAAAACTACTCACTTACTTAAATACATCCTGC
>NW_005841855.1:5206450-5213216 GCF_000455745.1 Alligator sinensis | reverse complement strand
CCCCTCTTAAAAATTGGTGCGAGTTTTTTTTTTTTTTTTTTTTTTTTTTTTTTTTTTTTTTTTTTTTTTTTTACCAATTTAAAGACTATATAAAATATACTTGTTTTTAATTGCTTTCCATAAGCTTTTTATATTTTTCCCCATATCAAATAAAATATAAAATCCATCTCTAACCAGAAATCTCAGCCAGAAGGTAATACTGAAATACAAAGCAATGTAACTACATAATTAGAAATGGAGGGAAACTGAAAATATTAAGCAGAATCCCTCAAGTCCTGTCTGCAATTTAAGGGAGTGTCTACACGTGCATTAATGCACTTTAGTTGATGCATATTACATCTAGTACCTCCATTGTGAGCTACTAGGAAATGCACATTACTTGATCTTAATGTGCATTAACTCATGAGCACAGTTTTTAGTGATGCTTTAATGTGCATTAGCATATTCTAGTGCATATTAACTAAAAAGCACAGGTTTTGTAGTGTCACTTTAAAGTACATTAAAATAGACTAATGTGCATTAAAGTGCATGCATAGACATGCCCAAAGGCCCCATTTCCACAAACAAAACCACATGCTTAATTTTTGCTTTCAAAGCTGAGCCACCACCTTTCCCTCTATATGAATGTGTAATTAAACAAAAAAACTTGTTAGTATCTTTTCTTTGTCCAGAGTTGCAAAAAGCATTAGGAAGAGTTTGGCCTTTCATAATGACCTATACTTTAAATTTTTAGCAAAATCTACTTCAGCTGCTAGACTGTTAAAAAAAAAAAAAATTATATTTTTACATAGGTGTATACCTACATGTACACGTACATCCCCTAAATATTATAGTTCTTTTCTTTTTTGAGTATTTTTTCTAATTTCATCATTGATACATTAAGAAAAAACAATTCATTGTAATTCCTGTAGTTAGCATCTACAGTTTTCCACCACACATAATCAAGGCCTCATTTATACAGCATTGAAGTCAATAGGAGTTTGGGCATTGATTTAAATGAAAGATGATCAAACTCTAGGTGGCAAGTATTTTAATCTGTATCTTCACTGTTTTACCTCTGGAGTCACTCTCCTGCCTGAACTTATGAATCAAGAGTCTAGATATCTTAAACAACATAAATATGAGCAGCAGCAATCAGCACCTCAATCTCTGGATTTACATCTACAGCTCACAAACCATGGAAGGAAAAGGGAGTGCCTTCACACTGAACTATTAGAAACCTTCACACCAAATTATTAGAAGAAAATGAGTAGGAACATGCATTTAGTTGCCCATGTTGAAAGCATTATTGCTTAGGCTGGATACTTTTTTTTCCCTGGAGTCATAATTCTTACTTACAGAAACCATTGAGAGAAACATCACCCCATGTTTAAAAGGATCGGAACCTGCCTCCAGCCACTAAAACTTCAAACTGGTTAAGTGTTTATGGTAGAGATGTAAATGGTGCCTAGTAGATATCCTAATCTGAAAGATAAGTAGTTTATGAACGGGTATACTGTACAGTGCTATATTTTGTGACCTTGGAGGTCTTGCTTAGAGGAGAACTGGAGGGAAATGTCCCCTCTGAATTTAACCCTCTGTGGTTAAGCAGATGATCAGAGATTAGTACATGCTCCTGGCTTCCAACTCCAGAAACTGCACTTTGTATCCCTGAAACCTCAATTGGCATTGTGTAGCTAGCTTGTAGACCTGAGGAGGGTGCGAGTACCCTTTCAGACACCACCACATTTTGTCCTTCTGAGAAACTGGGAATGCTTAAAGAGCCCTTGAGTTCTGAACTAGGTACAAGCAGCCTCTCTCTCTCTCTCACAACAACATACTGTGAATCTGGGAAGTCTTGAACTTGGAGGACTCCAGGCATTGTGCCATCTGACTTGATCAGCCTTTCTGTTACCACAATATTGTTTTCATGGGGCAAATTAGGGACTTCTATCATGCCTTGCATATGGGAAGCAGGTGCAAGTACTCTTTCTGTCACCACAACACTCTCATCAAATGGATGATCAAGCATTACTGTGGTGGGTTGCACAGTGGGGCCAGCAGCATAGGATGTTTCTGTCACTCTAACATTTCTGTTAGCTACTGGATTAGGAACAGGTGTGATGTATTGCGGACCAGGCCTGGACTCATATGATGTTTCAGTGACTGTCTTCTGACTGAAAGCTTCTGAACCTAAGCCACTAACCCTTGGCACAGGGTCATGTAGTTGGAAGCTACCGCCTGAAGCATACGTCTGCTCTGAACTGAACGCCTTTTGTTGATCTAAGAGGTGTGGCAATGCATCATTAAGACGTAAGCCTGATGCATTCACTGCTGGACTAGATTTTCTGTCTTGCACCACCTGAGGAGTGTGCTGAATGCTGCCCATGCATATATCCGCTAGGATCTTAAATTTATCTCCTAAATCATCCAGAAAATGGTCATCCAAGTCGCTCTCAATGAAGCTGCAGCAGCCAATAGAACCATGAGAGGAGCCTGCCTCTTCCTGAGAGTAAAGTAGGAGACAGTCTTTTGCTGGTTGAACTTCATCTTCTTCAGCAAAGGAGCAGGCTTTCTAAAATACAAGAAACAAACACACAGAGTTTCAGATTTTGACATGTCCTCAGCACTTAAATTTCTCCTGCTAAGCACATGTACAACTGCCTAAATTCTGATGACAGAGTTGCCTGGTATCTCTCCTGGTCCAAAGCACTATCAGGATTCACCAAATAATTATCCCCTCCCACCACCTTCGCAGACGCTCTGCCCATGTCTAACCCCATGTGACTTGTGAGGTAGGCATGGAAGGAGGTAATGCTACTACTGCTCCTTCTAATGTGACATGCAACTGATTACTCAATTACATACTAAACAGGGTGCATCTATACATTCATTAATGCGCTGTGGTTACTGCACATTAAGTTTAGTACTTGGTTAGCCAAGTACTAAACCAATGTGCAGGAACTCACACTACTGCACAGTAGTGCTAGCACACAGATTTTTAGTGATGCTTACTGTTCAGTAGCCTAATGATACTGCGCAGTAGTGTATTAGCATGATTTTTGCCCAGCACCTTATTGTGCAACGTTATTAACCTACTGTGCAGTTAGCGTCACATGTATTCATGCCCACCGAGATACAAAAACCCAATCTCCATAAAATATATTAACTCTGAAGTACCCTAAATGGATATTCCCCTAAGTGGATATTCTCCTAATAAACACAAGATTCACTTTTGTTTTCATTAAAAAGTGAATGTCCATATACTGTTATTCTTAAATCAGACTCTTACATCATTGAAGTACTCTCTCAAAAACTCTTCATTCAAGGTCCCTCCAGCTCCCGTTGCCATGAACTCTCCAGCTCTCATTGGCATGGACTCCCCAGATGCCATTTTCATGGTTCTGCCAGCTGCCATGGCTTCAGCCCCTCTGGCTGCCATGATTCCAGTGCCTCCAGCAGCCATGGGTCCACAACCGCCCCTTGGCCTGCCATGATTCCAGTGCCTCCAGCAGCCATGGCTCCATAACCGGCAGCTGAAAGAAGATGTCTCTGCTCCTCCCATTTCCCATCACCCATGTTAACGCCACTGTAATGCTCTCTCATGTTGGATGTGGAACTGCCTCCTCCAGCAGCAGCAGCCCCTGCACTCATCGCTGCTCCAGCTCCACTGCCCATGTTTAGTGCTGTGCCGTTTGTTGCAATGGGTGCAACAAGGTTTAAGACTGCCTGAAACAAAAATTAATTAGAATGTGAGGGAGGTATTAATTTGCTGTGTTCTGCCAGCAAGCAGTTGGGCTGGGTGGAGCCCAGGAGAGTGGCAGTTTAGGTCGCTGTTTGATCTGCATTTACATGTGCTGTTGCAAAAAGCAAAGTGCCCCATAAAAGAGGGTGTAGCCTTTATGACTATATAACAAAGGAAGTTAACAAGAGCCAGTGTATGGATATACTGTACCCTCCCAGGTTAAAACCAATAGGGATGGAGGACAACGAGTTCATCTGGTATAATTTTCCCCAGATGCTCTTGTGACAGCAGCTTCCCCAGGAACAGATCATATCTGCTGGCTAGGTTTTCCCTGGCCTTGTCCTCCCTTTATGGCAATCTCCCCCCCGCCCTGCCACTCCCCAGAGGGCTGGCACCTTCTGTCAAGAGGGAACCAGACAAAGCAAAAGCCAATGTCTTGCCGACTTCCACCTACATATCCACCAGTGTCAGAGGAAAACGTATCTGTGTTAATGACAGCCTGGCAACCCTGCACTTTTCCATCCAGCCACAGCCTTGTAGTTGGCACTGGGCTTTGCAAAGTTGCAGAAAGGCCAAAACATACCAAGAACCCCTTGTTCTACTTCCCTTCAGATTCTTTCCAGCTACTTTTGTTTGATTACAATATTACCTCGCTTCTAGACCACACAGTAAAGGGGAGTACTGGGAACTTGGATATGGCCCTTTGACTTTAAGTTAATCTGTTAGAAAGCTCATCTTTCCAAGATTTTTTGCTGTATTTACATACCCCCCCAAATTGAAAATGAATACTCTCTCCTGCGAATGCAAATATGTAACCCTTTTTGATACAGTTCTTCAAGCAACAATATTTATCCCAGACCTCCTTCCTCATGTCTTACTCAGAAAGATATCATTACCATTTGCTTGATTATTTTTCTTCCCTTAGCAATTTAAAACACATGACCAAATTTTCCAGAACTGCATATGGGATTTAGCGAAACATCTTCTAGTAATTTTAACACAATCAATTTTATTTACTGGTAATGTGTGACTACATCCCTGGGCTGTTTTGAAATTGTAACTCATAATCTAAGAGACATACTGAGTGAGAAATTAAAATACTTAA
The DNA here is from genome assembly GCF_000455745.1 of Alligator sinensis. Lineage (NCBI taxonomy): Eukaryota > Metazoa > Chordata > Crocodylia > Alligatoridae > Alligator > Alligator sinensis. Next base: position 5,208,387 of record NW_005841855.1, on the reverse strand, counting down.
GTTCAAAAGAAAGAAAACCGAAAACGGGCACAGGCAAACATACCTTATCTTCAGGTGCTGCTCCTTCACTGTTCCATTTCCGCAGCATCTCTTCACTACTGTCAGGTATTGCTGTGAATCCTTTAGGACCTGCTCTCCCATGGCAGAGCAACAATAAGAGTGGCACAACTGCAGAACATAATATATCATTAATTGTGATATAAGTGGGACTCGCATCACATTAAAAGTAACATTAAAGTTTTTGGGAATGAACTTAAAAAATCTGTCTTCAATTAAGTTGAAAAAAAGCATATGTAAAATGGATAAATGCATGTTCCCTAGGGATCCAGCAAAGACTTTCTAGAATAGAATGCAGAAATGATGACGGTTTTGATCCATTAATGTTCATATATTGGAATACAGATGTAATCCCACTGAACTAAATCCTAAATATCATCACCTCATTTCAAAATGCGCAGCTTAATTTTCTGCTATTAAACAGCTAATTTGATATGCACACCATCTAGCCACTCCTTGCACATGTGGGCACTGTAAACTGAAGCAACGTTGAATAAATATCTGAGCTATCTGTACATAAGCTAGCTCAGGTACCTGTGTCAGTCTAGCTGTGGCAGCACAGAGCTCCACATAGGCTAACTTGCCCTGCCAAGAAGCAAGGTAAATTAGTCTGAGCAGAGATCTGCGCTGGTGTGGCAGGACTGATCCCTGACCTAGTTCATTTAAAAGCTAGCAAGCTACACTGCACATTGCAGCCTAGACTGTAGGCCTACTGTCACTTTAGAACAAGAGTCTGAAACTCATCTGACCCTATGGGCCAGGTGAGTGGTACAGGGTCAGTCCATGTGCCAGATGAATGGTGCACAGCTAGCCCTGCAGGCTGTACTGGGCTCACAGATTTATCCCTCTGCACTTTTCATACTAGATCCAGCACATGCTCAGTCTGAGACTGAGCCACACCAGTGCAGGGCCGGTCCAGGATGCACACATACAGTGCCTCCTCCAGCTGGTCCAGGACCCCTGCTGTATGCGGTGCCCATCCTGGAATGGTGCTAGGAGGTGCTGTGTGCAATGCAAGACCTGGACCAGCCCGCGTAAGCCCCATGTGTGGAATGTGTTCTGGACTGACTGGGGAGGCCTGCATTCAGTTTGGGTCCGTGGCCAGCTAGGGGGAGTTGCTGCACATCCTGAGCTCTGTGTACAGGGCCAATCCAGCACGCACTGCATGTTGCACTCCAGACCAAGGGGCAGTATCACAGGCAAGTTCTTTGACACACTTGCTGCAGAAGATTCCATGCCATTTTGCCTACACTTTAGTGCAACATGTATAATATCTTGGCTATCTCATGGCAGAGCAAGGAAAAGTAATTTAGACTTCAGTGAGGGGGCACAAATGAGGAGAGGAAGGAAAGGGTACCATTTTTTTTTTAAACTGAGTCAGAAGAATCTGGTGGTGAATCAGTGACTCAAACTACAGATTTGTGGATGCTTAAATCATTTGTCAATGCATCATACACAAAATGTAATTGTTATACATAACACTTGTAATGCAGGTTCAAATCCTGGCTCAAATGACATTAATAAGAATTTTGCCACAGACTTTAATGGGCTAAAGTTATCACCCATAAGGTATTTGGAAATGATAAATACATTGGGCGGGGGCCACTCGTTTTTTTGGTTATTGTATACAGTCCAGACTTAGTGTTTCAGGAGAAAAAGCAGTTCTTTTGTCTTTGAAAATGAGCCCTAACAAAGTCTAAACTACTTTGAATCACATGAGGTGAGGCAAGGAGGAGTTAAGTACCAGATACAGGTACAGAGATTGCAATCCTATCCTACATGTATTTAATAAGTTCAACAGTTGTTGAACTAGAGTTAATACAAGCAGCTATTATACAAAAAAAATAAAAATTAAGACCTTCTGGATTGTTCTTTCCTGC
>NW_005841855.1:5194040-5206419 GCF_000455745.1 Alligator sinensis | reverse complement strand
ATGGCACAATAAGCCCTCAATTTCAGGATCAGCCTTTAATGCCAAAAGTCAGTAACTTAGGATAAGTCTATACTTAATAGCAATGCCCTGAAGGATGTTTTGTAGGGGTGTGTGAAATGGGCCATATTCGGCTCCAATTCGGCCCGAATCAGGGACAGTGATTCAATGTGTTGATTTGGATTACGGTCCCTGATTCGATTCAGCCAAATCTGAAGATGTGACGCTGATTCTCTGAATCAGCAATTTGGCCATAGACACAGCTTTAAATGTTTTTTCTACATACCTCGAGGTACCAGGTGCAGCTTGTAAACTCTGTTGTGCTGGGGCGGATGGAGCGTCCCACAGTAGCATGGTGGAGGGGCCTCCATGTGCTTGGCGGCGAACCCAGAAATGGACTGGAAGTACTTCTGGTCCACTTCCTGGTCTGCCATGGAGTGCACAGGGGCCCCCACCCCCTGTGCCTCCCCCGCTCAGCACTCAGCTGCAGGAGGACCCCAGGTGTCCCCCAGACCCAGGAGGCACCAGTTGCTGAGCTGGGGGGCGTGGGAGCCCCCACTGCAAGCTCTCCGGCGGACCTGGAAGTGTACCAGAAGTGCTTCTGGTCCGCTTCTAGGTCCACTGCTGAGCATACTGGGGAGCGTCAAGTGCTCCGGTGGGAAGCTCCCTCTGCCCCACCATCGCAGCATTGATGAGCTGCCTGGTACCTTGAGGTATGTAGAAAAAAAACATTTAAAGCGGTGTCTATGTCTGAATCACTGAATCTCTCCAAATCAATTCAGAGGGTTTTGATTAGATGTGGAGAGAGATTAAAAGGTCCCCTGATTTTATTTGGATTTGGAGATTTGGCCACTGAATTGGGCCGAATCTCTGCTGAATTGAATCAGGGACCAAAGCTTCACACAGCCCTAATGTTTTGCTGTACACCTGGGCTGACTTACACTGGAAGTACTGTAGCTACTTCGAGGTAGCACCGTGGGTGCGGATGGTGCAAGTGAGCTTGCACAATTCAGCTAACTTTGTTACTCAATACTGGAAATCAGTCCAACCAAAGAGCAATGCAGGTGCAGTTACTCTGCTTCTGGTATAGAAAGCACATAGCACAGTGTGGCATGCCTGAAGGTGCAGTTGCTGGGTGTCAAGTGTTATCAGGTTTCACAAAGAAACCCAACAGGTGCCAGAAAGACAATCCATGATTTAATAAAAATGGAAGGGATGGAAGGGAATAAAAACTCTGCTTATTATATGTGGACTTGGTACAGAGCATGCATTCAACGTTTAGAAATGCAAAATAAATACTTACGCAACAATAATAAAAGTGCCAAAATTATTAGTGCAATTGCTCCAGGTCCCAGTACAACAGATGAACCAATTAGTGCATCCCGGCAGCTGCCACCCTCCACACATGTACAAACGCTCAATTTAAGGATTTGTTTTTCAGGACAGCTGAATCCTTGATGATCTTGCACTAAGAGCTGAACTTCACTCTTGCCAGGTTTTAAATTTTGTGGCACCAGCTGAATGCTAGTTTCTTTGGAGAAATAAAGAAATTGTAAAGAAGAAATATAAGGAGTAAAATAAAATATGAGCAGGGGAATATCAGAATTTGTTTCTTCGCTTACTAAAGTGAAAATAAAATCCTTACTAAGACAAAAAAACCCCTAATCAGTACAGGAGAACTGACCTTAAATAGCTTCAGCAAAAACATATGGGGTGCGTCCAGATGAATGTGCAAGTGCAGTTTGCTGCACTGCAGACCTGTCTGTGGTGCTGCAAACCACATGTGCTGCACATGCATGCATTGGCTGCACTGCAAATCAGCAGCGCTGGGGGTGGGGGGGTTTACGCTAGGAGATCCCAGTGTAAAAAAAAAACAAAAACACAAAGAAAAGTGGGGTAACATGTGACAGCAATGTGCACCACCCAAAACTGGAGCCTGGCCAGCTACAGCCAGGCTCCGCCTGCCCAGATCACAGCTGCTGGCCCTCCACGTGGGGCTTCCAGTGGGACATCACAAATAGAGGCACTGAGTCATGTGCCATCAGGCCAGATAGGCTCCACACCTCTACATGAGGTTTCCTGCTGGAGTGCTGGAAGCCCCACATGGAAGCACAGATCCAACCAGCCCAGTCTGATGGCATGCAGCCCATACCCAACCACAACCCCCTCCCCCCCTGCAGGCAGGAGCTCCTCTCCCCACTTACCATGCTGTCTAGTCACACAGCTCTGTGCCTCCACATTATGGAGGTGGAGGTACAGAACCTGCTGTGGTTAAATTATGTAAAATTGTGCAGTTATGCACAGTCACGCTTTTTATATGCAAAATTCCATGGGCACATAAACTGCTTAATTCCCCAGGATGTAATAGGTGCCCAAAAAGTTTGGTAATGAGAGCTCTCTTCTATCTGGAGCATGTCCTCAAAGCAGCTGCAGGGATGGCAAAGTGTAATTAAGGGGGACTCATCCTGCTCATTCTACTGTGCAATAACAATCCCACAAAATTGCTGATGGGTGGGTGCTTATCCAAATCAGAGTGCAAATGTCATGTCACCAGTATATTGTGGGAGGTAGGACTGCTACTCAATGCCATTGCTTTGGTGGTCACCCCCTTTTTCTACAACACTGGAGAATCTTGGGGAACTAGCAATCTGGCATTTTGTTTTTCCATAGTTACATTATTAACTGAGCTGCTTTGCACACAAAGGACAATGGCATCTCCTGCTGCAAGGCTACAACTCCAAGTTCAGTAACATAAAAAGGAACTTTCTCTTCACAAGATCCCTTCTTGAGGGCTGAATTCCAACATCATCCTCAAGTGCTCACTTGTCATACAAAGTGACTCTGCCTGGTATGATCACTTAAAGGCGAGGGAATTGGTCTTATTCCATGAATACTGCATTCTGCAGCCATTGGAGAGAACAGAGAATGGAACCAAACTTCAAAATTCTAGTCCTTCATGTGTGACGCAGTAGACATTGGGTACTTTTTTAGCTGAGGCAAACCCCTGGAATATAGAACTGACTAGATTCAACATGGTAGCCAACATTTTAGGAAAAAAATAACTCAAAGTGACACTTTCTTACCATTTATGGATCCAATCACCCATTTGTTTACCATTCCTTCAGGTTCATCAATAACACTAAAAGTGAAGGGGGAACTATTTGGATAAGCATCTCTATCTACAGCTGTAACATTGATGAACTTTATATTTGAACACACAGTTTGCTCTGGATTCACAATAGTAGGACAATTATCATTGTCATCTTTAACCTGAAGAACAATGGTACCAGTGGCTGTTTTCTTAACAAAACCTGAAAATATTAAATGTAAAAAATTAATTTTAGTTTTTACAAGTTATATTACAAATTAGTAATATAAATTTCAAAGCACAACTATAATAAGGCACATTTTATAAAATAAGTACAGTAAAAGCTTCGTTAACTGGCACCTTACAAGCTGGCATGTTTTATTAACTGGCATGCTGGCTTGTAAGGTAAAGTGCCCACTGTGGCACTTCCAGTTTCTCCAAGCCCCCACAGTCCGGGGCTAAGCAGCCTGCGCAGCTCGGGGCATAGCAGGCTGCGTGGGGCCTGCCTCCCTGTCCCTCAGGGCCCGCGGGAGGGGCGGCAATGCGATGGGAGGGTCAGCGATGCCACAGGAGGGGCCATGATGCCCTGGACGCGGCGGGAGAAGTGGTGGCCCAAACAGGCCTCTCAATTAACTGGCATATTTTGTTATTCAGCACCCCCCATTCCCCATGGGTGCCGGATAACAAAGCTTTACTGAAATTGAATTAAAAAGAATTATGATATAGAAGCAAACAAAATGCTAAGCGAGAATATTAAACATACATTTCACAACTGTGAGGGCTCCTTTGGCTTAGTAACTCAAACCATATAAAGTTCTAGTGGATTTGATAAATTCTGCTAACTTTTAGTACTCAGGGATTATGAATTTCCCCACTGACAAGGACTGTTCCTAATATACTGGCTCTGGACAAAAGCATTTCTTTCTCTTCTCTTGTAGAATAGTTTAGAATCAAAATGCATATTAAAAAATTAATTCTATAGTACCACTACAATTTTTGGATGAGTCTGTGCTGGATCCATTAGAGACAAAGAACTGACAGTCCAGAGAAGAGAGGATTAAGCTGGCTAGGGGGGCACTGATAAAGATTTTTTTGGCTGATACCAATGGCCGATTATTAATCAGCCATATCATCTGATACTGATCTGATAACTGATATGCAGCCCAGCAGCTTGGAAAGTATCCTCCTGCAGGTAAGTCTGTGGGGGGGGAGAAGGGTAGATCAAGGCCCTGATGATGAGGGAGAAAGTGGGGCAGGCGCTGCCCATCCAGGGAGGTGAATGCGACCCCACTGGGAGTGGGACAGAGCCGCAGACAGCTTGTCTGGGGAGCACAGAGGGGTGGGGAGGGACACAGCTCCCTGCCACTGCATACAACCCCGGAGCTGGCATGGGGGGCAAGTGGCTCCCTAGACTTGTGTGTGGGGCAGAGGCAGGCTGCCCACTGTAGGTTTTGGGCCAGGGACTGTGCCAGCTTCTTTCTGGCAGGGGGGCTGGACTGGGGCAATGCTTTAGGGAGGACAGTGGTGGTGGTGCTGAGGGATGGCTACAGCCCACCCTGTAGTCACCCCTACCAGCGCTCCTACTGCCTGCCCCACCTCCACCTGACCTGAGGGCACCCCTTGCCCAGCCCACCTGCCAGGAAGAGTCTAGTGCAGCCCCCCAGCCTAGAGCGGGCAGCCTGCCCTCATCCCATGCACAAATCTTGGCGGGGGTGGGGTGGGGAGCACATGCCCCCCATACCTCCCCAGGGGGCCTTGATCTGCCCCCCTCCACCCCATCCCTCCCCCATACCCCTTCCCCCCCACAGGTGTACCAGCCAGATGCTGCTCTCTAAGATGCCAGGGTATGTTTCTGGCTGTGTGCATGCTGTAGCTGTGTGCATGCACATGGCATTTATCAGTGACATTATCGGCTACAATGGTGAAAAAAAGCCAATTGCCAATAATGTTAATTTTCCATTTATTGGTGCCAATCCAATATGAAACCAATATATTGCTGCATCTCTAAAGATGGCTTTAAACACTTGTACACTTCCTGGATTCTGGACTAATTCAGAACAGCCCCCAGTATAGACAGTTGTGAGGGGCAAAGTTGCAGAATCCCGTCTTTGTCCATTTATGTGCAGAAGTGCTGGTGGCTAGGATACTATCCTGGGAAGTGGTAGACAAGTAGAGCCTAGAAGCCAGGTATCCAACTTTCTGTAGTACCTTCTAACCATTAGATTATAATATAGGTAGGGTCCTACCACGCCTGCTGTGATTTGTACTAAGAGCAATGCTGTTGGTATACGGAAGGTTAACACTTACTGGATCAAGAAGCTAAGCATCTATACAGTCCAAAAAGTAAGGACAAAACGAATGTAGGCACTTAAGTTCTGTAGCTTATTCAAGAGGGAGTATTTTAGATTGCCTTTTTTTTTTTTTTTTGGAGTGTAGGGTCGGAAGGGACCTCAATAGATCATTGAGTCCGACCCCCTGCACAGGCAGGAAAGAGGGCTGGGTCTAGATGACCCCAGCTAGATGCCTATCTAACCTCCTCTTGAAGACCCCCCGGGTAGGGGAGAGCACCACCTCCCTTGGGAGCCCATTCCAGACCTTGGCCACTCTAACTGTGAAGAAGTTCTTCCTAATATCCAGTCTAAATCTGCTCTCTGTTAAATTGTATCCAAGTTCCCGAGCTCAGGCACCTAGCTTGCCACTGTGGATCTGGCCCCAAGTTAAGCAATGCACAGTTTGTGAAAAAAAGATTTCTAAATGCATGTGATATGAAAAGAAAAGCCTTACAACTCACCATCAGTTATGGCCAGTACAGTGACAACATAGGTACCATTGACTGTGGAAAGCAACTCATAATCAGGTACTTTAATAAGCGTGATTTCAGCTGTAGCAGAATTTACGTTGAACCAATTATATATATCATTGCTTTTGGCATACCTGTTTAAAATGATAAAAATAAACATAATTATAGACATTATACACCTGAACAAGGCATACAAAATCAGTTTAAAATTTACTCTACATCACTGTATCTTAATTTTCCCCACAACTGCTACATATTTTTTCCTAAGTAAACAAGCATCATGCAACAGCATCTCTAGGAAAAGTTTTAGCAATTGGATTCACTAGTAAATATCAGAAGGGATACTCATGTGTTCCCATATAAACTAAAACAAATAAATATTCTGGAGGTAACCCCACACATTCTAGATAAGATCTTATAGATAGGGGTCTATCGAACTCAAGATGGCTGGCTGATTTCGCAGGCAAATCCCAGGGCTGACTGCCATTTTTGTGGGTTGAATGTGGTGGGGTCCCCCCTTCATCTCTGATTGGCTGAGGGACCTTGATAGTCCTGCCCTTCCCTATAGATTGCCACATGGCCCAAAACTGTGGCTTAATTACCCTGATTAAGCCTGGGGAAGCCATTAATTAATTAATTAATGGATTAAATGGCTTCCTTGGGTTTAATCAAGGAAATTAAGCCATGGTTTCCAGTGGTGGGCTCACTGCCAAAAAAACCCCAACCTTACTGGCAAACAGAGAAAAGGGCAGGAAGCCCTGCAGTTTTGGAGAACCTGGAAGGAAGGGAAAAAGGGAGAGGGGGATGGAGTGGGGGTGGGGCTGCTTGCAGCATGAGGTGTGGAGGCTGCAGGCAGCTGCATGATGGTTCCAGGTCAGCTGTACCAGGCACTTCCATCTGTGGCTTCCTGCATGTAACAAGTTGGACCAGGGCTCCACAGACCCTGGTGCAGCCCCCTGGCTGCTTGCCACAGGCGGCTCAGGGCTACGGTGCAGAGCAGCTTGCAACCATCCTGCTGCAAGCAACCCCACTCCAGCCCTCTCCCTTGTTTCCCGTGCTCCAAAGATGCATGGCTGCCTGCCCTTTTCTCTGCTTGCTGGTAAGTTTTATTTATTTATTTATTTTTGCTGCGAGCCTGACAAAATCATGGATCCCACTATTTTTCATGAAGCCCACCCAATTTCATGTTCTCTCTGAAAATCATGTGCTCATGAATTTTGTAGGTCCTTCTCTATAAAATATCACCTTGTTTACATTGTAATAATGCTACATATCTATCAAAGTTGAGACCGTACAACTTGCAACATAATATCTATACTATATATGCAAAAATCTCAGAAAACATACTTTAGAAAGGATTGGTCGCTAATCCAAATAAGATTCTTACTTGATATGTTGTGCTATTTTTCCTGTGTCTTCATCATAGGCTCGATATGTTGCAATAATCTGGTTTATGCTCATAGTCTCATTTGCTTCAATTGTCAATGTGTTGGGCTTGAATACAGGGCCTTCTGGTACATTTTTTACTTTAATATTGATTGGAATTGATTTTGCTTTGTAGCTATTTTTAATTGATTTGTGAAATTCTGCTTTATTTGTAACAACAATGCTCATTTTTACATTCTGCAATTCCTCATAATTGATCTCCTAGAAGTACAGAAAGGAAACAAAGCTTCACCAACTGAATAAACACGGGATTTGCCACACCATTAATGATTCATTCTTTAAAACCTTTTTCTTTGTTTAACATGCATTAATATTGTATTGGTGAAAGGGGAGCCAGGTTGAAAAAAAGAAAAAAGAATGCTCATTAACTTATCAGTGTATTTTACACACACACACACACACACACACACACACACACACACACACAAAAAATATCCTGAAACATAGCATACAGGGTAAGAATCTTTGTACTGATAACATTAAAAATTTGGTGAAGAAGTCTTCAGCTCTTTCCTTTAAGATTCGAAGAGAACAGTCTTTCCTTATTTCAAGGCTTGAATTTCACTCACCTGCATCACAGCAGATATTGGAGCATACTGACTTTACATAGGTTTCATATAGTCTAGTTTTCAATTTTTGTTTTAATCAATTTATTAAAATCAGTGCTGAGAATGCATTTTATCTGTCAACCTTGAATCACTCCATAAAAGCAGTTAAGCATTTCTACTCCAAATTCATAGATGGAAAAATGAAAGTACAGGATGATACAAGGCCTGAGGCTAAGCATTCTTAGTTTATTTCAAACTTAAAGGGAACTGAGGTTTCTCAGCAGCTTGCAAAGATCAGGTCCTAAATAATTTTCCTGAGGACTTAAAGGAAGCATCCAAACAAGCGTGCATGTTTGGTATGTGGCACCCACAGGCTCATCTGCACATGCCATGCATTTAGGCATTCTCCAAGCCACTAACTTGTAGCATGGGGGGGTTGAGGAGAGGGGGTTTGAACCTGGCAGCACCTGATAAAAAAAACCACCACCAAAAAACACCCCCCCCGCCCCTAAAACAAGCAGGGTGGCACGTGTGAGGGTAGTGTGTGATGCCCCAAAACAGAGCCGGGCCACCTGGAGCCACACTTCGGCTGCTGGCCAGGCTCCCTGCTGCTGGATTACCACAGCTGCAGCCCCAGAGGCCTCCAGGACCCCAGGTTAGGTTGCTGGGGCCAGCCCAGCTTCCCCTACCCCACCCAAGACAACTTGCCGCACACCACAGTGCATGTGCGTGGGTGTTCCCTGGAGAGAAGCACCAGTACAACTGTGTGCTGCTGTCTTTGTTCCTAGGGACTTGCACATGTGTGCTTGTCTGGATACACCCAAAGAGAGTAAATGGCAGGGCCAAGGATAGAAAGAGAGGCCTCTTAAACTGAAAGGGAACAGAATTTCCTTTATTTTAATGCTATCTGCATAAGGTAGGTACAATTTATAAAGGGAAGAAAGTTCTTTGTCTAGATTATTTGCTGTTCACATTCTGATAGAATTCAATCAGCTTAAGTATAAACTAGTAGGCAAGGTAACTTTTTCTAATATTTAAACGGAATCTGAAGAATACACTTACTTTTATAAGCATCACAATTCCTTCATTTGTCTGGGTATCTGTTTCTATATGGAAATAACCACCTTCATTTCCAGAGGTAATTGTAAAGTTTGCCAGCCAATTATCGGAGAATTCTTCATCTCTGTCGAACACTTTTATTCGCATAACTTCCATGTTTGCTGTATTTTCTTCAACACTTCCTTCGTACTGTCGTAAAATGATATTATATGCCTTTCAAAATATTGTCTATACTGTTTGACAGAAATAATATTTTACACATAATGCAATATTAAATTTTCTATTGCCAGACACAGAAATGCATGCAAATCATTTAACAAATATACCTACCACCTCCTTTTCAAGGACAGGCAGATTGTCATTAACATCTACAATCTTGATCTGGGCAGTGCACTGTTGAGCATTTCCAGCTCCATCCCGGTCTTTTGCTTCTACAGTCAAATGGTAGCTACTTTTTTCCTGTGTGACATGCAAACAATTTTTTAAATCTATACAGAAATCAGATACTAATTTACATGTTTTTTCCCCCTTTACTGTATTCTTTCTGCTGCTACGTGGTGATCACTACTCTAAAAGGGCTGACTGACAATCTGTTCAATTAGTATTACATTCCATTAAACGTAAATCATCCTGATGTCTGAATTGGTCCATTAGAGTCTTGAGCTCAGGAATGGACTGTGGACTTGCTTTGTTCATACTAAGTTGCCTAATTCATTAGTAGTTTAATTGGTAAAGCTTTTACTTCAAAGGGTACCACTCTTATGATCAGCTAGGGTTACTCCATGGTTCAGTCCTTTCTGATATACTTGGGTGTTAAACCCCCCCATCTCCAGAATAGGGATGTAAATATTGTTTTTAAAACTATATGTTTAAACTTCTACAATTATATCAATTAAACACTTAATTGATAGGTCATAGTAGTTTAGTGACCTTGGGCAGGAATGATCCCAGGCCCAGATGTCTTCACCATATGCTTGGCAGTGTGCAGGCAGCAGGCTGGCTGGTGGGAGCCAAGGGCAGAGGGTGGTAAGCACAGCTGAGACACTAAGGGATGCTGCCCAGCTGCAGAGCTGTGGCTTCCTCTCACTCCCACAGGAAGGGGATTGATCTGCAGACCTCTCCTGTGCCCAGATTCCACTGCTATGGGGAGGAAGGGAGGTGCTGGGCCCTCCACAGGAGTCAGACTGGGCCTTCCCGCCATAGCAGTGAGACTCCTGGCCACACAGTGAGTCTGCACAGCTCCTCTGAAGCAGAGGGGCCCATGCAGAGCAACAGGTTCCCTGTGCCTCCCGCTGCATGTGTGCTGCTGTGGCCCAGACATGGAAGGTTCCTGCATGCTACTAGATGCTCCTCAACTTGCCCCAGGTGAAGGGGAGGTCTGGTCCCAGTGGGGCGACCTTCCCCTCCTGCCTGTGATGCTAGGGCCGCGTGGAGCCTGGCTCGGCCCTGTGGCAGGGCTGAGTGTGTGGCTGGCTGGGCCTGAGGAGCTGCCATGGCTGCTGGAGCAGGCGATGCTAGGGCTGAAGGGTTGTTGTCAGCCCCTTGCGCGGTGAGTGTAGCTGCAGGGAGTTCCTGAAGGGCAACGGTGCAGCAGTTCCAACCTGGAAGCCCACTACTGCAGCCCTAACACTTCCTCCAGGATCCCTGCTGTGCCACCCTACTGTGCCCCAGCCTCTACTCATGGAGTCAAAGGGAAGTCATGGCTCCTCAGCTGGGCAGCATCCCTTCGTGGCTCAGCTGCATCTGCCATGCCCTACCCACAGCACCCCACCAGCAGCCTGGGGTCCACACAAAACTGGGTGAATGGTGAAGACAAATGGAAAGGGTTGGGGCCAGAGATCACTAAATGGTAAATATTAAACAGTAAATGGTATAAATATAAATTGTTTAACCATTTTCATCCCTATTCAAAAATGCTAGCTGGGGGTTATGAGGATGCTCAAAAGGAAATATGTCTGAAGATACCACCATCTATTGGCTAGTAAGACTAAGTAACATCACATATAAGTAAGTTAAATAAGGTTGTTAATTTTTAACATACAACTTTTAAAAGGGAGATGTTATAGAACTCTGGCAGTGACCATTTGCATCTTAGTTTTTATACAGGGCCAGAAAATCTAGAGGCAGCGTAGTATACTGCTAGTTTCACAGAACCAGATCATGATCCCTGTCAGCTTTATCATACATTTATACAATAAAGTAAGGAGACACATTACTTGCGCACAAATACTAATCTTATAGTGGATAATAATACTTATACAGCAGAAAAGTGGCCAACAAGTCATTACTTAGGGTGTAAAGGGTGAGCATTGCCAAACTCCTTCTCCCCAATAAAATGCACTAGCCAGCACAAAGGAGGATATTAAGATAAGCAATGAAAAGGCCTGTGCATTCAGTCTCAGATGGGCTGTGGAGTTACCAGTCTCAACATGAGCCTCTAATGAAGAGGATGATGAAACAGTAGGGGAAGAGAAATGGAAATAGCGTTAGCAGAACGAGACAGAATCAATATGAGATTGTAGTTTACCTCTCTGTCAAGGCTTAACCATGCTGTAACCTCACCAGTAGCTTTGTTAATGTGGAATGGAAGGGGCTGACTAGCATCTTGAACAATCTTAAAGGCAATCTTGGCATTTGGAGTGGTTGGATCATCTGCATCTGTTGCATTTATTTTCATCACAAGTGTACCTGGGAATTAAAAGAAAATATTGATTTACATTGCCTCTCCTCGTATATTGGTAAATATAATTTATATAAAACATGAAAGAGTGCGTTTTCAATCCCAGTGAACTATTTTTTATTGTACCGCTCATTACGCATTTAGTTAGTGGAGTTGGAGAATATTCACCAATATGTCTTAAGAGTGTATGTTCAGTGAACTAATATATAACAGGCTCAACCTACTGAAACTCACCACACTGGTAAAGATGGATTGACTAACATGCCGACGATTATTACAAACATTCTGATAGAAACTGTATGGATATAATTCAATAAAAGGATAGAAAATAGAAACAGGAAAGTTCCTTCATGCCAGCCTCATGCCGTTTTCCATACCTGCCAACCTAAACAGCATTACTTTACAGAAATAGTCCTTAGAACACCACTTGCTGTGTTGTAATGAAATGTATATGTATCCTTGCCCTCTGATGGCAACAGACTAAATTATGTCAATAACAGATAATGCAGATGCTCTTCTAGCTGTAGCAACAAAAGCCCAGGCTCTTGAAAAAGGCATATCTGAGTTGAAATAAAGCTTCTAAAGCCATATTTGATTTTTCCTAAATCCTGCTTGATTTGCAGAAGTATCAAGATGATCCTATTAAGCTCAGTGAGAGCTGAAGGAATATAGTCCCTCACAGAACTGGATGCTCAGTGATTTCTTTCACAATCTGCCCATCAAGGTTGTCCCTGGGGGGAAAGGAGGGAGGGGGGGTCAAT
>NW_005841855.1:5188830-5193976 GCF_000455745.1 Alligator sinensis | reverse complement strand
GGTGGAGAGGCACCCCCGCATCCAGCTGCTCGCTCCCCCCCCTGCTGCCAATGCTGCTGATGGCAGTGGCAGCTTCTTCAGGTCTGGAGCTCATGGGATTGGAGTGGGGGCAGGGCCTGGACCTGCACCCTGTTTGGGTCAGCTCTGCTCCCCATCAGGGATGAATACAGCATAAATAGTATGCAGATCCAGAGAAAGTGCAGTGATATGGTTATACCCCCCTGCCTTTCACACTGTGCTGCACGAGCAGCAACTACGACCAGGTCACAAAATCCTTAGACGTAGGTGTCACAGTGGACATAGTCTTTCTCGACTTTAGGAAGGCCTCCGACACTGTGTGTCACCCCATTCTCATTAAAAAATTAGGTGACTGTGGTGTCAATGCCTACACCGTCAGATAGGTTGCTAATTGGTTGGAGGGCTGCACCCAGAGAGTGGTGGTGGATGGGTCATTTTGAACCTGGAGGGATGTGGGCAGTGAGGTCCCCCAGGGCTCCGTCCTCGGGCCCGCACTGTTCAACATCTTCATCAGCGACTTGGACGAGGGGGTGAAAAGCACCTTGTTCAAATTCACAGATGACACTAAGATGTGGGGAGAAGTGGGCACACTAGAGGAGAAGGACAGGCTGCAATTAGATCTGGACAGGTTACAGGGGTGGGTGGATGAGAACAGGATGGGTTTCAATACTGACAAGTGCAGGGTACTACACCCAGGGAGGAAGAACCAGCAGCACACCTACAGGCTGGGGAACTCCCTTCTCGTCAGCACAGAGGCAGAAAGGGATCTTGGAGTCATTATTGCCTCCAAGATGAACGTGGGCTGACTATGTGGGGACGTGGTCAGGAAGGCTAACCACACCTTGTCATGCAGCCATAAATGCATCGCAAGCAGGTCCAAGGAGGTGATCCTCTTCCTCTATGCGACATTGGTCAGGCCACAGTTGGAGTACTGCATCCAGTTCTAGGTGCTGCCCTTCAGGAGGGATGTGGACAGCATTGGGAGGGGCCAGAGGAGGGCCACTTGCATGATCGGGGGCAGCAAGGCAGGCCCTATGAGGGGAGGCTACGGGACCTGAACCTGTTCAGCCTTCACAAGAGAAGGCTGAGAGGGGATCTGATGGCCGTATATAAACTGACCAAGGGGGACCAGCAAGCAGTGGGAGAGTCCCTGTTCCCCCGAGCGCTACCGGGAGTAACAAGGAATAATGGCCAAAAATTGGTGGACAGTAGATTCAGGCTAGATATATTTGGGGGTCGGACTCGATGATCTATTGAGGTTCCTTCCGGCCCTAACATCTATGAATGAATCTAACATCTATGAATCAGGAGTCACTACTTCACAGTCAGGGTGGCTAGGATCTGGGACCAACTTCCAAGGGAAGTGGTGCTCGCTTCTGCCCTAGGGGTCTTCAAAAGGAGGCTAGATAGGCACCTTGCCAGGGTCGTTTGACCCCAGCATTCTTTCTGTCTATGGCAGGGGGTCAGACTTGATGTTCTGCTCAGGTCCCTTCTGACCCTACCAACTATGAAACTTTTTCTAAGACCCTGAAGCAGGTAACCCCCACCTCCAGCACCTCCTTCTCCCTCCACATTGTGCAGAACCTCCCCTCTTCTCCTCTCCAACCTCCCACCGCTGCTGTCCCTAACTGACCTAGGGCAGGAGGAGCATCAAAGCTGCCCCTTTACACATCTAACTGGGCTCAGGTGGGGACAGCAGCAGTGGAAGGGACCAGGGGCTGCAGGGGGCAAAGAGAAGATTCCTACCTGCTTTGGGGACTTTAAAAAAAAAAAAAAGTCCCTTGTTGCATGGTCTCCCCGCTCCAGTTGGGGGAAGGATGGGGAAACTTCTTGGGGTGGCTGCATCCCTGATCCTAAAGCACCAGTTGCTGGTCCTGTACCCTCCTTTTTAAAATCCTGGATTTGCTCATGAGTATAAAGGATTAATTGGCCTGTTTATCCCTAACCTTCCTTTTCAGCACTTTTCCCACAGGGCCGGATCTAAAGACTAAAGCCCACCAACATCAGCAGAAAGACTGCCACTGACTGCATTGGGCTTTGGATCACTCCATATTCAGCCAGAACAAAATATATTATTCCCTAAGCTCCTGAGAAATCCCATGTAAAGAGGCCTTGCATGATGAACTGAAACAGGAAAGGTGGTATGGAATCTGCTTTTACTACTGAGACAGAGAAAATGGAATCCCTGCACACCTCTCCTTAGTGGCTACTGGATGCCTCAAACTCATCACAAAGCACCCACTTGTCACTATGCATATGCTGGGCTCAGCAAAACTCAACGAGAAGTCCACTTGCAGTATTCACAGGCACACATGGACTCTATCTGCTTATGTGTTCTACAACTGCTCACCCAATTCACCAGTCACACTGCACTGGGCCCTTCTATAGCCCAAATTTTAATGTGCCAGACTTGAATAAGCAAAACTGCTCCTAAGCAGAATTACATGAGGTCAGCAATTTGCTTTATTTAAAACTGAGGAAGCTACTTTCTCATTTTTTTCAACACTATTTAGCATCTTTTCCACAATTGGATCAATCAATGAGACTTACTATCTAACATTATTGATTACAGAGTCCCTACATAGATTGCTGACTTCAGCAGTGTTAAAGTAGAATTACTCCCCAAATGTATGGATGTGAATAGCAAGCTGATGTTTAATATTATAACACCAGGGGTCTCTGTTATGGTTATGATGCACTACACTGCAGACTAATGAAGCTCATGGCCATGTTACTTTTTGATGTCCAATGGAGGCAGATATGGAGATTTATGCAGTGTTAACTGTGCTATCAGCAGAGCTGTAGGCAACAAATACATGACCTTTATTCCCATTTGACTGCTTTTCACATTTTTGACTTGGTAGGTTGTATTCTGCAGCAATCTTAACTGTCACTAAACAGTGTTCTTATGTATATTTTCTTGTCGTCTTTTCTTCAGGAAATAAATAAAATCAAACAGAGGAGTTGCCATTTCTCTAGTTTAGAAATGGTGAAAAGTAGACAAAGCAGTTAGAAAAATGTATTGGGAGGATGAGTCAGTGACCACACAGCAACATTACTTAATATGCTAACAGTTAGATAAATAGTATCTTACCTACTTCACTTAACTCTTCCACAGAGCCAACAAAAATTTCCTGGGAAAACACTGGAAAGTTGTCATTTATATCTAAAACTTTAATTCTGAGGTCTAGTGCATTTTCCAACTCGTGACCACTTTCATCGAATGCCTGACCTTTAAGCTGCAATAATACAGAAATAAACAGGAATATGGATATCTCTACATAGTTTTAGACTGTTAATTTTCATTTTGCAATTGAGAAGTCTAGAGACATTAAAACAAAGCAGTGGCATTAACTTGAAAAAATGAGAAGAAAGTGCTTGTATAAAAAAAAAAAAGAGAACATTATAGTCTGTTGAGTCAACTTACCCAAAACATTGGAGTTTGTTCTCGGTCAACTATTCCTGTTATGTTCAGTTCTCCAGTTCTCTTATTGATAACAAACAGTCCATAAGGTGGTTCTGTCACTCCTGGGCCAGAAATTTTGTATGTAATTATACTAGAATCCTCAAAATCTGATCGAATCTAAAAAGGAACAGATTTAGTTGCACTAGATACATTTCTTTAAAAATGCATAGAAAATACATTTTTCTCCGTCTTCAACATATATAAACAAACAAACATACGAACACAGAGTAAAAGCTTCATTTTTCTTGGCCCTTGTGCAGAGAGGGAGACGAGCATGCAAGAATCACAGCCCCTCTCTGTACTGGTCCTTAGATCCAGCTGAGTTCCCAGTGATGAGCACACTTTACCACAATTAGCAAAAACACAAATTGTGCGCTCCAGAGTTTCTCAAAGGCTTCTAGAAAATAGCCCCTTCAAGAATGTAAGTACAATGCAAATGACATATTCTGGCATTTATGTCACTGTAGGCAGCACTGCCACCTTATTATAAGATTACCCAACATTTCCCATTTTCAATTACATACAACTTTGCAAACTTTAAGATTTTGCTTGAAGTTTTCCATAACCTGCGTGCCCCACGCTAAGTATTTTTTGTAAAGTTTAAGACAAAGTTTCAGCAATTGCTGAGGAACCCCCCTTCCCTCCCCCCAAAAAACAAACAACAACCCACCTGGAGTAGGGAAAAAGTATATTGTTTCGCAATACAGGTTTCCCTCGCTTTATGCTGTACATGCATTCCTGGAAAACAGTGCATAACTCGAATTCGCATAAAGGGAACCCACTTTACAATGTAACACATAGGGACATGTTCCAAGACCTTGACTGTACTGACACCCAAACTCATTTCTACCAGTTTTACAAGACAATTTTGGTGCTCACCAACAGCAAACAGTGCACACAAGCACAGGGCACTATCATAATGGGGATGGCAACTATAGAAACATGTGTCGCAGACAACAAGCGAGGATCCACATGGGAGACTATATTTTGGTGTGAGGCACTCCTGCAATGCATCGCACAAAGCACCTGACTGCGGGCTTCCACCACACAGATAGCAAGAGTGAATTTACCTTGCATACAATGAATTTTTTGGTATAAAAAGGGTCATCGCACAAGAGCGAAATCACACATACATAACCCGCATAAAATGAGGGAAACCTGTACTAAAAAAGAAAATAAATCCTAGTGAACTTTTTTTGAATTGCTTTAATGCTCCTATGCTTTGGAGTACAGACATGACATCTGAAATGGAGGCTGTGTCAGTGGCATGCCCTTTGCTGTTCTAGGTGTATGTGTGTGTGGCTGGGGGGGGTGGGGGTGTTCCGAACACTAGAGAGTTTTTACTGACCATAGCTGCTCCTCCACAGTGCAGTCCCATGCACACAGGGCTGTTTCTGGGGCACCAGGCTCCCTGGGAGCTCAACATTCTGGTGTTTTCTCTAACTCAACATCTGTGGTTAGTGTCCCACCACTCTTAATTACACTACTGCTAAGCATATTCCAGTCTCTCACAACTTCTAATGCTAACCAGACAAAATATGCAGCAACCTCACAGAACAATGAAGCAAGTTTCAGCCTGTGCTGGAACTGAGACTGTGCCTGTGCCATCCCCACAAAGCAGCTGAGTATGCTCTTGATGAGGGCTGTGAAGACAGAGCTGGG
>NW_005841855.1:5185381-5188799 GCF_000455745.1 Alligator sinensis | reverse complement strand
ACAATTACTGATCCCAGATGCCTTGGACTGGGGTGGCGCCAGTTATGTCTTATCTGTCTGCATGATGACCTCCCCGCTGGTATCTGAGCACTGTGAAAAAGGAAATTGTCCAATTTGAATGCGGAGGAACAAAGAAGACAAAGAGGGAAATGCTCAGATTGGACAGGCAGCCTGATGACACCAGAGTAGGGTACTCTGGCTGGGACTGGCTAGACAAAGAGACCAGAACAGGGAACTGGAGAAGTTGAGTGGAGGACAAACTGGGTCAGCATGGGCAAGGAGATTTGGATTAAGTTCCAGTGTGGGTTGGGAGGGCTAACTGAGAAGTAGGTGGGAATAGACAAAGAACTGCAGGAGGGGTCTGGTAATAGTTAGGCAAATAGATTGGGTCTGAGAGGTGAGTCCTGTGGAGTAAACATTGGAAACGAGTCAGTACAGGAATGGAACATGGTGCCAGGAAGAAATGGCTGGAGGAAGCAGGACAGGAGGGGACGACGCCAGGAAGGAGAAGCAGACAGAACTGGCTGTGCCCACTAAAGCACACACCCTTGCAGATCCTGCAATGGAACTCATGATTGCAGTCTCATTACTCCTCTGCTGCTGTAGTATTGCAGTGACTATAACTGCTTTAGTTGCTTATCTTGTTATTGACTATAATTGTTTTAACTGTTTATTTTGTTATTTCTCTTTTTATGTAAGGAAAAGATTTTACCATTATGATAAAGTTAGTATTTGGAACTAACCATCTATTTTAAATTTCTTGTTGCCTAGCATAAATGTATTTGACCTGTTGGTCTCATGACTTTAGAACTTAAATTTAGTATAAGGAAAACACTTGTGTAAGGGTTTGTGGTATGTCTGGTGTGTGTGGATATATCTGGTTTATGTGGAAAGAGGTAACAAAAGACTAAATGATGGACATGTGTGCCAGCAACACAGAAAGACAGGTTTCTTGCAGCAGGTGAAAATAGCCTCTGTGGTTTAACGGTTAAGAGCTGCAGCAACTTAAGAGTCAGCAATAAAGGATTACCAAACACTAAATCATGCTACATCCTGATGGCTGAAGACTGCAATTGATGGTCCCTGAAGATTGCAGACCACAAAGCCAGAAGATCATGACCTACCAATTCCAGCCTGCCAACAGAGCAAGAAGGACAGCCTTTGAATCTGACTCAGCGGAATCCATAGGCTCTATGGACAGCTATTACTATAAAGAATGAACACAAAGACAAGGCTTTGGGTCTCTTCCACCTGCAAGGAGTTTTGGGCGTGTCCAACAAGACCTGACTCCAACTCTCTTGGCCAGCCTGGCCGGCCACCAGACTGACCCTGAGCAACTTTGAAACTTGGTAACACCTTAACTTTGCAGGCCTGTCTAACTTCTGTGTGTGTGTGTGTCTCTTTTGAATGAATAGATGAATGAATGAGTGAATGAGTATGTATGGGAATGAGTGAAGCAAATAACCTTACTGTTCTTTATTCTTTTCATGTTGCATGTTTTATGTTCCAATAAATGCGGCATTGTGTCTTATCCCCGATAAGATTCCAGCTTGTTTTTAATTCACACTGTACGCCCTGTGTGCACAACACTACCAGCAAATAAGCATGAAACCCACTTGCAAAGTGTGTGCCCAATTTCCTTCTGATGTTGGTCCAAACAGAGGATGACAATCTATTATTAAAATCAAACCGTTTCATTAAAGTTATCCTCCATACTGTTTTTAACTTACTCTAGCAATTGGATTCCTCTTGGAGTTGTCCACCCCTTCCTGAATGACAGCTGGTGGAACGATCCATTCTCGCTTTTGTCTGATGAGGCTGAATTGATTAGAGGGTTGATCATTTTTGCCACCCTCCTTTAAAACCTGTGGATATTGGGGGGGAATGTGTTTAAATCTCAATGTTATATTTTGGTCATTTAATGCTGATGTTCTTCTTAATTGGCTGACATGTTATATGGATTTTATTAATACTTTTTGGTTGCAAATTATTTTAATTTATTTGACATTTAAATTATATTCTAACTCTGAATAAAATATGGATGACTTAAAAGGCAAGTGACCTGGACATTTCTGAAACAGATGTCACTTTCATAGAAATACAGACCAAGGGTCAGATGCTAACCCAGGGTATCAAAAAAACAGCCCATGAAGCTGTTTCATTCAGCCTGTGAGGTTCCTAGAGAGCAGGAATTTGGGAGTCAGGCAGGCAGTGGCAGGGCTATGGAGCCCCAGCAGGGGAATGGTATTGGCAGCAGTGGAGAGGGCCAATTGACAACTGCATTAATCCTCCATGCTGCCATTCGCCCTAACACTGGGACTGGATCTGATGCATGAGGCTCCTTGTGGTCTGGATCTAGCCTGCAAGGAGCTCTGCAGTCCAATTCTGGTCCAGGAGCACAGGTGAATTTGACACACTTATGTTAACCTATAAACCGGGGTTGTCAAACATACAACCCTCAGGCTAGATCCAGCCCACAGAGCCCCAAGATCTAGCTTGTGGGTCTTAGAACCCAAGCACCACGTGCAGACCAGGCTGGCATCCAGGCTGGACCTGACACCCCAGGTGCTGCATGCAGTACAGGGAGTTGGTTTGGGGCTCACACTGCTTGCAGTGTCCCCCTGGACTGGCCCTGTATGCTGGCTCTGGCACACACAGATCCAGACTGGTTCTGGAGCCAGTGTGCTGGTCTGGGGCTATCCACTCTGCTATAAACAAGAGTTACCCTACTGATTTTTTCATATGGCTTTATAACAGGTAAAAAAAAAAAAAGAGGGCTCAAAATATTTACCAGATATAACTTACTATTTTTTTAAACTGAAAAAGAATTCTTCATCACTACTTACCTCAAAATAAAGCGCGTTTCCAATGCTGAAACAGATCTGTGAAATAAACAATAGATCAGATTATTCATTCAGCATAAGGCGTAGTGGCATTATCAATTACATTTTTTAAAAGATGGTTGTATATTAAAGAAAGATCCAATATGTATGAAGTGTTAAATACTGTTGAGACTTTTACCTGAAGTCTACCCAATATAATATACATACATTTAAATAAGACCAGAGTTTTTCCATACTTTTCTTTTAGAAGAAGCATGGAGCAGATGATAATTAACTCCTCTCTTATGCATAAATTATCAGCAAGTACTCACCTCTTATTTTAATACTAAAAAACAAAACATTGAAAATATAGGAATACTACAGCACCAGAATCAAGAAGAGTTCATCACTACCTCAAATGGATCAAATCCAGAATGCTGACAATATGATGATCCTTTTACGTTCTTGAGCAAAGCCAATACTACTTGTGTCACATTATGCATCATATCATAGAATCACAGAAGTAGGGTCGGAAGGGACCTTGTAGATCTTGAAGTCCGACCCCCTGCCTGGGCAGGAGGAAAACTGGGCTCTAA
>NW_005841855.1:5178421-5183963 GCF_000455745.1 Alligator sinensis | reverse complement strand
CACGGTGGGGGAGTCCCGGTCCCTGCACAAGAAAACGGAGGTGAAGAATTTGTTAAAGAGGTCTGCCTTCTCCTCTGGCACAACCACCAGATTGCTCAGCATATCTTGCAGGGGCCCCGCATTTCCCAGTGCCATCTTCATCCTCCCTATATATTTGAAAAAGGACTTTTTATTATCTTTGATCTTGGACGCTAGTCCTAGCTCTATGCCCACCTTAGCTTTCCTAACAGCCCCCCTACAGGCCTGAGCAGTGGAGGTATACTCTTCTTTGGAGATAGCCCCCCTTCCACCGGGTGTACACTGGCTTTTTGGCAACCAGGCATTCCCGGACTTCCTCGGTGAGCCAGGGAGGCTTTCGGGCACTCTTGCCCCCCTTGCTTCTTGTTGGGATTGTCACCCCTTGGGCCCTGAGTATCGTCTCCTTAAGGAACGATCACTCATCTTGGGCACTGAGTTCCCCTGCCCTCAAGAACCCCAGCGCCTCTCCCACCAATCTCCTCAATTCGTTGAAGTTGGCCCTCTTGAAGTCTAGGGCTACCGCCTTGCTGCAGGCCCTTGACACCATGCCCTGGATGATGAATTCCAACAAGTGATGATCATTATCACCCAGGTGGTCAAGGACCTGGAGCCCCCTTACCAGATCATCGCCTGTGGCCAGGACCAGGTCCAACAGGGCATTTCCTCTGGTGGGACTGTGCACCTCCTGGGTTAAGTGGAGGTCCTGTATCTCGGCCAGGAACCTCCTGGAATGGTCCGACCTGGCTGACTGCTTCTCCCAGCAGATGTCCGGGTAATTTAGATCACCCATGACAACTACATCCCTTGCCTTAAGTGCCTCTGCAAGCTGGCCCGAAAATTCCCGGTCCAGCTCCTTCCCTTGGTTGGGGGCTCTATAGTAGACCTCCACCATTAAATCCCTCTCCCCACGACCCCCTTGTATCTTGACCCAGAGCACTTCAGCATGCCCCTCCTCCGACCCCATTTTGCTGGCAGAAGTTATGTATTGCACTTTGACAGAGCGCCGCACCCCTCCCCTCCTTCCTTCTCTATCCTGCCTGTAGAGCCTATAGCCCCTAATGCTAACTGCTCAGTCATGGGATGAATCCCACCATGTTTCTGTAAGCCCCACTATGTCTGGGTTTGAATTGGCTATTCTGAGTGCGAGTTCCTCCTGTTTGTTCCCCATACTCCGAGCATTGGTATATCAACTGAGTCAAATGTTTCAGATAATATCTGAATGTAAAAATGTATCAAAGCAGCTACTCCAGAACTATAAATGAAAGAGAGAACACTATATCTAAAAGTCTCACAATAGTAGCCTCATCACTAAGAATCTGGGCTTTCCATGTCCCATGGATTTTCCCCATTAAAGGAGAAAAAACCAGAAAACTGCAGGGTGCCCCTTGCAGGCTGGCAGAGTTCTAGCTTGCATGGGGCTGCTTGGGGCCCGGGGAAGGGCGATCAGAGGTAGGGGGTGCAACGTGCATGTGTGAGCGCACACATGCACGTGGCCAGCAAAGTAGCCAGGCCTGTAGACCCCTGCAGGTAAGTCTATGGCAGGGGGCATAGGTGACGAGTGAGGGGGCAAATGGAGCATAGGTGATACATGCCAGTCTACTTGGCAAGCAGTGATGTACTTCAAATTGGTTGGCTGGCAGCCAACAGTTGCTGGCTTTCATTGGATCAGGCAAATGAGGTCATAAGAAAGGGGTGGGCAATTATTTTGGGTGGAGGGCTGCTTAGTAAGCTGTCGAGGGCCACATGGGTAACCCCGCCCCTTGACAGGTGCCCTGCCCCCTGTTCGCCATGTTAAGACCAGAAGTCCTGTCCCTGACATCTGAACCTTGCCACCGGAAGTCCCTCCCCTTGCCCCTGGAAGTACTCCTTCAGAGAAGAGGGTTTGGGAGTTGGACAGTCCTGTTTTAAACTATTTGAATAAATTCTTTATGAAGGCATGTCCTGAATTTCTCTAGTGTCAATATGCAATGATTACAAACTCTGTATTTACTTCTATGCCCCAGGCTGCTCTCACTGCTCCAAAGATTTGGAGATAAGAAATTGCAAAATGCACAGTGAAATGCAGACATTTGGGAATTAAATGGAAAGGAGTTAAATTGCTGGTGATTGAGATTGAAGTCTTAAACTCTTTATAAATAAAAACGATGACACCTTTGCTCTCCAGCCCACCCCACCTCCAACCGTCTAACTTCTGCATCTCTGAGTAATGTTTTGCCTCACTGATACCTTTAACACAGCAATCCCAGAGACAATTTCATTCCCAAGTCTTTCAGTGAATAATGCTTTATCTTCTCTTTCACTGGAGTCTAGACTGTGACTGAGCTCTGCAAGTTCACTACTTCTCTGACTCAAACTTAGTTGCTCTTGCCAAGATATTATTTCCATGCCTGCAGAGGCCCTCTTTCACTCCCACACAATTTTATGGGTGGTACTGGATGATGAGGCAGAATGATTTTTGCCCTCCAGACCTGTACTTCAGGGACTGTTTTGATTATCAACTAGATAAAACAATAAGTTCTATGAAGTATGTGTATTATATGAGCTAAAGAATTGTAGATTGCAAATATCAGTACACTTTCTTAAGCTTTATGCATGCTGTCTGCACAAATGTATTTTATTGTCATTGTTGATATTTCATGTGTTGCCGAGAATGGGATTCAGTCCACAACAATGAACTTTCCACCATAAAACAGGTGTCAAAGTGTCATGACCAGCCTACTTTTCACATTGTAAGTGGGCCGCGTAGAGAGTCATGTCTCTACTTTGAGTAAATAGGTGGGGTTTAGAGCAGGGTGTGTCCCGATATGGAAAGAATCATTATATTATATGACATGTTTGAAGTTTATGAATAGCCAAGTCCCTCCCTAGATAACTTTAGATCAATGGTTAGCAATGAAACAGGAAAACAAAATAAAAACAAATCAACCCCCAAATAGTTTATATATAAGTGGGTTGTTGTCAGTAAGACAGTTCAACTCTATTTGCCAGTATAATGAAAAGACCCAACAATTTTTTTAGTAGTAGAATGTTTTACTGGCTTAATACAAGAGACTTCCTTTGTTTTGAACTACGATATTTTCCTGGTACTAGCTGAGTGATATTTCCACTTGGTATTGAGTTCTGAATTTTATCTTTTAATGGCAGAGAATTGCTCTGCTTTAGAGTGGGGTAGATAGAAAAGGCCACTGCAATGCTTTAAAGTTTCTTCCAAATCACCACAGACCTCTATCATCAAGCCATTAACTGAAAACAACAAAGGAATGCAGGATCTTGTGTGATCTAGGTACCATCTGCAGACCCATTACCATGGCCCTGTGAACCAGTTTGGGAATCACTGGTATGTGTCACCTAATCGAAAGAATTTTCAGTAGTTGAAAAATAATAATGTACTGTTTTAACTTGATGTGGGCATCAACAGTTAACATGAAAATACAAATGTTAATTTAGGATTCCTGGTTCTGAGGGGTTTTCACTTAAGTCGTAAGTTCAGAATTATTCTCCAAGGAACTGCTAAACAGAGCAAATGAGGAAGATGAGAATGAGAAAACCCCATTCTTTTTTAATACACTGGCTCAATACAGCTCATTTACTGTATAGCATTTGCATATCTAACTTTAGCTGTCTAAGTAGCATCTTGGGCCACTTGTGCAGATTTTAGATCCTACTCCCTCCTTGTGAAGCTCTCCTTGCCCTGCAGAACATGCTCAGATGGGATCTGTTGCAGTGAAGTATACTCTGGTGTGATCATATTCTGGCCAGAAAGGCACAAAACTGGAGCCCGAGCAGCATTATGGCTTGTTCCCGCTTTGGCAGCCAAATGCCTGAGTGAGAGCTGTAGCACTGGAGTAACAGCAACACTGTGGAAGAAGCCCAGTATCGTGGGCACTTGGCTGCTGCCGCAGGAACAAGCTGTGGTGCCGAGTTTCTTCCTGCAACGCTGCTGGGGCTCCAACACTGTGGCTTTTACGCAGACACTCGGCTGCCACTGCAGGAATGTCCTCCATTGCAGCCAGAGTTGGGGCAAAATCTGTGGGTCAGTTGACTTGGCTCTGCAGGCCAGATCCAGACCGTGGGCTGTACATTTGACACCCCCTGCTATTACCTTTTAGAGGGGATTAGAAATCAGTAGAAAAAGTACATGTTGAAAATACCAAGGAATTAGCAAGAGTCCAAATCAAACAGGATGCACACAAACAAGGGCTACACACTGATGTAGCATTTATTTCAGGATAAACAAAGTGCAAACATACAGACATCCATGTCCATTGTCCTGGGATAAATCCTGAAGTTCCTTGGATAAGACACAGTAACAGTTTATCCTGGTATATCACAAAGTACATCGGTATGGTTATCACAGGATTGGGTCATTAATACAATGGCAGGGGAGAGACACTGCATTCAGTCACTCACCAAACCCTGATTAGAAGGGCAGATAAGGTTTCTAGATATTTAAACTGACTGCTTTTTAAGGTACTGTATTTATCCAAATACAAGACAAGGTTTTACCCCCAATCAGCATGGGGGGAAAGCCCCTCATCTTATATTCACATACAAGGATAGTTCATTAAATACATTGTCTTATCATGAAACTGCTGCCAAAAGCAGCATGTGCTTAGTAATGGAAATCAACTATGAAGTTGATTAAATGCAGCCAACATTGAGCATGATTACAAAACACATATCTGGCAAACATGCTGAAGAAGTGGGGGGGGCGTGTCCCTTGAAAAACCCCCAACATAAATGGGCAGTTGCTCCTCCAGGAGGGAACGAGCACCAGGCCTGGACATATTGCAATACAAAAGATCCAGCACCCTCCGCTGGTGCCGAAAATGCTGGTGGGAACCTACCAGAAGGAAAGGTTAATGTAGCCCATCTCAGTAAAATACAAAATAGTACCCATTATGTGCAGTCTCTCTCAGCACCAACTGTTTTTTCCAAGTCTTGGTGAGCCATTACACTGAATACATTTTTACTTCCTCCTCACTCCCACAGCTGAGCTTCACCTTTCTTTCCCAAATCCAATGATTCCTGTTTCTTTACCAGCTTTAAATGTCTGGCAAACCCCACCTAACGGGCCCAAAATAGTTCATCCAATATCCTTCTGTCACCCCCTCTCTCAGCCTGTCACATGTGACTAGTACGGCCCTACCCTCTGGACCGAGGGGTGGAACCCATGATGCCCTGCGCCCGTCCGCATATTTTTGGAGGATCCCATGACGTGTAATAAGAACACACAGTTCCAGTCATGAGTGGGGGCTAATTAGCACATGGATCCTTTTTGCAGGTATCTGGAGTACACACATACTGAGCAATGCTGAGTTGGGGGAGAGGGCGGGCGTTACCATGGTTGTTGATTTTGCTGGGGCCCAGCCCAATGAACTATATGATAAATTGTGGGCATTTTGGCTTTGATCTAGTATCATGCATACTTTATACAATCTCGGGGATAGCTCTGTCAGGACTTCGGTCAGTGCAGATGTAGTTAGGGATCTTCTGGAAGGGCTGGACATTTGTAAATCTGCAT
>NW_005841855.1:5175399-5177756 GCF_000455745.1 Alligator sinensis | reverse complement strand
TGTTTAACGTAGACAAATGCAGGGTGCTGCACCATGGGAGAAGGAATCCACAGTACACCTACAGGCTGGGAGTTCCGCTCTTGAAAGCACAGAGGTGGAAAGGGAACTTGGAGTCATTATTGACTCCAAGATGAACATGAGCCGCCAATGCCAGACTGCAGCCAGCAAGGCCAGCCATACCTTGTCATGCATCCAAAGATGTATCTCAAGTCGGTCCAGAGAGGCGATACTCCCCCTCTATGCGACATTGGTCAGGCCACAATTGGAGTACTGCGTCCAGCACTGGGCACCGCAGTTTAAAAAGAATGTGGCCAGCTTGGAGAGGGTTCAGAGGAGGGCCACCCATTTGGTGAGTGGGCAGCAGGACAGACCCTATGAGGAGAGACTGAAGGACCTGAACCTATTCAGCCTCAGCAAGAGGAGGCTGAGGGAGGACCTGGTGGCTGCCTACAAACTCATCGGGGGAGATCATCAGCAAATAGGAAGAACCCTATTCTCCCCAACACCACCTGGGGTGACGAGGAACAATGGTAATAAGCTGATGGAGAATAGGTTTAAATTAGAGATCAGAAGGCAATATTTTACAGTTAGGGTGGCCAGAATCTGGAACCAACTTCCTAGGGAAGTGGTCCTCGCCCCTACCATGGGAAAATTCAAAAAGAGGTTAGATGATCACCGGTCTGGGGTCTTGTGAACCCAGCATTCATTCCTGAATGATCTGATCAGGTCTCTCCTGACCCTAGATACTATGAAACTATACATACTTTATACAATTTGTACGTACAGAAGTGCTGTGCGTTTATGGAGTCCCTGTGCTAAAACTTGCAGCAGTTTCAAAAAAGGTAAAATACATCAGTTCTGTATGATCTAAGCCTATATGCAAATTACTACAGATATGTTTACTTCAAATGCAGTAGGCACTTCTACATGTGCATTAATGCACCATAATTACAGCACATTAAGTTTAGTACCTGTAATAATCTTTTAGGTGATGCTATGCACAGTAGATTAATTCTGCTGCACGTTACCATGGCTTTTGCCATGACATGCTAATGCACAAGAAAATTAGTCTACCGTACTTTTAGTGTTTTGTGTAGACACACCCAGTGTTTTCAGATTTGCCCCACTTCCATGTGCTCAGGGAGAGCAGGGTCTGAAAGACTGGGTCAGGTGGGGCAGGAGGGAAGGGGCTGCAGGAGGAAGAAGCTGGGAGGCAGAGGACAAGGAGGCTACCTGACGCCCCAAACTTAATTTTCCCTGCTGTAGCAGTGCAAGGGGGCCAAATTCAAGACAAATCTCCAATGATTAGGTTCTATACCTGGGAAATAACAACATGCTTATATATTTTTCATATACAGATTCTAATTATTGGGGGGTGTCAGAACCCATTAATTAGATGCCTATAGCACAGAGGAGAACTGGTATAGCCCAGAGGAGAAATGACATAGCACAGAGGAAAATTCCATGGGTTCGATACATATGGCATAGTTTTGCTGTCAATCATTCTGGTGGCAGTAACTAGGTCATGGAGGAAAATTCCGCTATGCCTGAACCCAGTAACCAAATGCTACAGTAGTGGAAAATTACAGTTTAGAAAAAAGTTCCCGCCACTCATATGCAAATTCACATTATTATTGGCCAGTTTTAAATTATTCCTACGTGGCAGCCAGCGATTGGCTTGCTAGCCGTATAAGAGGTTGAAGCAGTTTCCGCCCAAGTTGAAGAGGACTCCACATCCATCTCGTGGGGACTCTGGGTACACGGCAGGGTAACAGAAACCCTGTGTGAGATTCAGAGGAGTTTGGCGACCTGATCCATCGCCGACCTCTTTCCATCTTCGAGCGATAATTTTTTATAAGACGTATCTACGAAGTTTCTATTTCGGTGGCGCGCTTGTCCAGGGCATCTGGAGCTCTGTTTCCGTGGAGCCTAGCAAACTCCACGTGATTGTTCGTGCTGTTTTGTCTGTAACCGTAACTCAAGCAAGTTTTCCAGCCTGCACCGCAACCATCTTCGGTGTAAGTAAACAATCTTTAAATCTACCATTACAAGTCCGTGCCTAATTCTAGTGTGTTGCGCGTTCTCTCCGACCCCGCGTGCCCGGGCTGCTGGCCACAGCCCGCGCAGAGCACAAAAAGGGCCCGGCTCACACCCGGCCCACACATGGTAACGAGAATGGGATCAGGAGAGAACCCGCTAGAGCTAGAATTAGTTAAGAACTGCCCTTGGCGTGATAACAAACGCCAAGTGAAAAGTTTTGAGGAGCTGGAGGCATATATCGCTTACCACCAGGCGGGCGGAACGGGTGAGAGATGTATTAGCGGACGCCTTTCGCTGAAGGGAGAAGAGGGAGCTTC
>NW_005841855.1:5168206-5173260 GCF_000455745.1 Alligator sinensis | reverse complement strand
TACAGTAGTGGAAAATTACAGTTTAGAAAAAAGTTCCCGCCACTCATATGCAAATTCACATTATTATTGGCCAGTTTTAAATTATTCCTACGTGGCGACCAGCGATTGGCTTGCTAGCCGTATAAGAGGTTGAAGCAGTTTCCGCCCAAGTTGGAGAACTCCACACACACCTCGTGGAGAACTCTGAGTACACTGTGGAGCCTAGCAAACTCCACGCGTGTTTCAGAGCGAACTTTGCAGCCTGATCAACCACTAAGGACTCCCCGTCACCGACCCAAGGGGGCCTAGCACACCCCCACCCGAGACGTAAGACGACTGCCGGCTCGAACACCCCGAACACATTTGCAGACCGACCAAACGAACTCTGTAATTTCTGCCCGACCCAAGTTTTGTTTACAACTGTAATCGAAACAAGCTTCTGGCCTGCACTGTACGAGCAGTGTAAGCAAACAACCTTTTTGTTTAATCAAAACACGTCAGTACCTGATTCCACTCCAAGCGTCACAAGTACCCGCCCGCCGACTAGGGCTCCTAAGGCCCCGAACCCCGTGCCGCGGCTCTCGGCGGCGACAGGGGGTAGTCTTAAATTCAGAGTCATCTTATATTTGACTAAATATGGTAACTGTGGCAGGGCACCAGTGGTGCCTGCCACTTTCAGGGCTAGATTAAACACTCAGCAGGTGTTTGATTACGGCAGCCATTTTAGAACTCTGGCCACCTATATAAACTAGAGCAGTTTCCTGCTAGGGACTAGGCAAGAAACACTGCCTGGCTAAGCTGCTGCATGGGAATATCTTGCAGGTAGGAGCAAGAGGCTCTCATCCTGGGCATGACCTAAAACTGTGCCCTGCTGGGAATGGGTGGTCTGGTGGGGCTCCCAGTGGCATGGGAACCCCAGGAAAATGCCAGGCCAGTTACCACCCCAGTGAAAGGTGAGTAGCCCTTGCCTTTGGGTGTGTCATATTATCCATCTAATCCAGGGAAGGCCAGGTAAGCTTCTTGAAGCTCCTGAGCCTGCTGGGGTGAGTTGACCCTGTAGGTCGAGGCATGCTTTGTGAAGTACCTGAGCCAGGAACGGGGACTCTGATCCTTGAGTGCAGGTGGGAGGCTTAGACCAAATCCAAGGGACCTGACTGGTCAATGCTGGGGCCAGGACTCAGATTGGGGTCAAAAGGGCCAGGGGCCCACTGTGAGGGATGCTCCTATAGAGCAGAGAAGCTTGACGTCCTGACTGGCCTGAGATAGGGCCAGGGCTTAAAGGGAAGCAGAAGGTCCCAGAAAAAGGGGCCACGGCTAATGGGTGAAGGGGACGGTTGAGATGCCTGCCTGAGATGCCATCTGTGAGGCTTGGGCCGCAGTGTAGGGGTGGAACGGAGCTGTGAATAGCCCCCCCCCACCAAATCAGGGTGTATAATGGGCAGCCTCCTGACCAACTATTACATCAATATTACACCAAGGCATGGCAGATAAGTGAGGTGGGTGGCTGACCTGTAGACAGGGGGCAGGTCGGTGCTTGCACCAGGCATGAAAGCTTGCTCCTGTCACAGTAACTAGTTCTGGAACTCTCAAGACAAGAAGCAACTGTTGTTTTTAGTCCTGAATAATGGCACGATGTGGTTCAAACACTATCTAGATAAGCCACTTTGTAACAGCAATCCTAAAGTAATGAAAATCAACACTCCTGCAGAAAGGAATAAGCCTAATAAATACATAAATCACAGAGCTATATCAGTGGGTTTAAATTTCTGTCCCCATAAAATTAGGCAGGCTTTATAATAAAAAAGACAAAATTTTGGATATCAAGGATCCACTTGATATAGTATACCTGGATTTTTTAAAAGCTCTGAGGTCCCTCAAAGACTCTTAAAGAAACTAACCTGTCATGGAATCAGAGGGACCTCTCTGAGATAAACCTGATAATTCAACCCCTATTCCTTTATCCTGAGATCTATACTCAAACTGTACACTCCTAATAACACACATGGTGTCAGAACTGCATTACATCTTCTGAGGATCTACTTATGGTCCCTGGGAACTGTATGGACAAAGGTGGAGTCTAACAGACCTGGGTTCTCAATGAAGGCTGTGTGAGATGGTTAACTATGTTTGTCTGAACTCGGGCAGAAGAGACTGCATAGATATGCACCTTGCAGACTAACTAAATAAGATCTACATAGAAAGCATAAACTCTCATGAACTCGAGGACACTTCATCAGATGCTGGATATAGGCAGGCCTTCATCGACTACTGCTGCTGTAAAAATTCAGGGCCTTTAAGTGAGTAGTTGTAGCTTCTCCAAGTAGGAAAAAACTTGGAGAAATCCACTAGGCTGCAGATGAGATGAACAAACTCCATTTATAGTAGGATACTGTGAGGAAAAATCTCCACTAATATTGTATATAGTGGAGATTTCTACTCTATTATATATAATATACTAATATTATATAATCATTATTAATATAAACTGGCAATTAATATAATAATATAATTAATATATAATATTATAATAATTCTCCACCGTCTCTCTCTCTACTTTTATTTTTTTTTTTTTTTTTAAGTTTTTGCGAAAACTTCCCTCCAATACATCTCACCACAGAGGGGGCTATCTGGCCCCCAAGGAAGTAGGAACGGAACAGACTGCTCTACAAAATAAAAAAGGTAAAGAATGGGAGGTAGCAGGGGGAAAGGTAAGGGAGTGCTCATATCTGCTTCACTATGCTGAATGATGACATTCTGAAAAAGCTCAATATCTTCCATGTTGGAGGTGCATATCTTTTTTTCTTCTGGCTTTTTTCTAAAGAACTCTGTGGCTAATTATAGACATGGTAGAAGAGTTACAATGTCACTAGTATCCAGGAAATCAAATTAGAGCAAATACTGAGAGAAGTGATTTTAGCCACTCCTTTACAACACTAACTTTATTTTTGTTTACCCCTGACTCAGATTTCAAACAATATTTCGTTGTCAAAGATGGGACATTTCTAACCCTATTGACTAAGAGCCAAGAAAGGTCCTGTTTTCAGTCTCGAGGGAGACGCCCAACAAAAACATGGAGGAGATTATTTTATATTCTTGGTATTTCTGAAGTAGACAGCAAGCAGAACTAAATCAAAACAACCACATTATGTAGTTCTGCCATTTGAGACCTTTTCCACATATGAAAATAAAGACAAAAAGCTGATCCTCCTCTTCCTGATTTTATCCTCTCTCTCTCTCTCTCTCTCTTTTTTTTTTTTGTGCTGGCAACCAAGTAATGTGGTCTTGCCTAGATTAGGTAAAAAGGTGCTTCTTTCGACTGAGAGCTTAAACAAGGTAGATGTAAATGTATATCCCACCTGACAATGGGACATTGCACACCTTTTAACACCACTAGTTCAATTAGACCGTAGGTCCTATTTAGCCTCGAATTACCTTGATTAACAAAAGCACCTTTTTCCAGGGGGTCTTTTTTGTTTGTTTGGGGTTTTTTGGGGTGGGTGGGTGGGTAGTATTTTGTATTGAGGCAAACTTGCCTCATACAGCCATCATAGCTCCAACAGCAGCCCATGCCTTCTTCCTACACCAGACAAAACCAGTGGAGTTCTGAGCCCCGGGAGTGCCCTTCCGTTAGCCCCAATCCTACCAGAGGATGAATCTGTGAAACATTCAAACTAGTACAATATTTGTAAATTTGTTCATTGTGTTACTTAAAACAGCGAGTGAAACACTTCCTATCAACATGGTCTCATTTCTTCATTGACTGTGTTACGACAATTTGCCTTTATCATCCAAAGCTTAGGAAGCGATCATGAAAGCTGATCAAAAATGATCCATTGGGGCAATTTTTCAGAGGAAATTTCAATTCAACAAAATTCAAGTATTCAAACAGAAAACCCTCAGAGGGGCAAGCTAGTTACCTCCTGTGGCCACCTGACAGCCCATGGCTTGGCAAGGTGCCAGGCTTGCTGCGCTGCCCAACTCCCAGGCTTCCTGCCCTCTCTGGTTCCTGGGGTGGGCAAGTGCCACACAGCCCCCAGCTGCCCACCTCTTGCTTGCGTGGCTCTGTCAGCTGTGGGGTGGCCATCATAGAGGACATTCCAGTTTTCTGCTACTCTGTCCTCTATTGATACGAAACCCAATGCCTTTACGTCCTCGATCCTTCTCTTCAAGAGAAAAATAGAGGACATAAAGGCATCCAGTTTCGTATCAACAGAGGACAACCGGACTGTCCTCTATGATGGCCACCCTAGCCAGCTGTCTAGCCTGCTGGCTGCTCAGACAAGCTGCCAGTGAGCAAAAGATTATTTTTTTCATTGGAAATATATCAAAAATACATAAAAGCATAACAAAAATCTCGTACTCACATGAACCACCACTAGAATTATCATACAAGCAAACTCAAAGGACTCTTGATATCCACTTCAAAGAAAGGAAAGGATAACCCAATACCAAATACCCTAAATATTCAGTAGAGAAACACACTTCATTTACATAGCTAAATTAAATTCGCCAGGGAGCAAAAGAGATGACGAGCCAAGAAAAGTGCTGGCAGTGAGCTGACACGACCGGGACCACTTCAGTCCCATGAAATACCCGAGGCTTTGACTTCCCCTCCGTAGCCTGGGATGACATTCAGTTTAAAGCTTCACCCTTCCTCACGGGATGGAAAGAACCAGTGAGCAAAAAAAACCACTCTCCCATTTAGGTGTCCCCCTTCCTCCACAAAGCCTGGGGGTGGCTTGCGGTAAGACAGCAGAGCCCAGGCAAGAGGAGGAGGTGGGGAAGCCCCAGGCGGTCTAATAAAGAGGGATCATTTTGGAACCGCCAGTCCTACTTGTTTGTACGTCTTCTTGTCTCAGACCAGCACCCCTGAAGCGCTGAGAAGGGCGGCGACCTTCCCACAAGCCTGTGTAACCTCGGGCAGCGCTAACCAGGCAGCCAGGGCCACGCCGGGCCCCCAGCGCAGCCCTGCCCTGCCCGCGGCGGGATCCGCCCCGCCCGTTCTGCACCACCCCTGCTCCGAGGCCCGGCCCGGCCCGACCCCTACATGATTTGGGGGCTCCAATCCCCTTCAA
>NW_005841855.1:5139276-5167957 GCF_000455745.1 Alligator sinensis | reverse complement strand
TGCCGGGCCGGCTGGTGCGGGGGGCCTCGCCGCCGTGCGGAGACGGGCCATGGCACCAGCCCCGCGCGCTCCGTCCGGCCCGGCCCTGCTGGACTGGGGGGAGGTGTCCAAGTGTGATCCCCCGCCAGTCTTTCCACACACCACACCACACCACACCACACCACACAATAGTTAGTGCAAACTGCAGATGAGCCCACCTCTTGCCGGCT
The DNA here is from genome assembly GCF_000455745.1 of Alligator sinensis. NCBI lineage: Eukaryota > Metazoa > Chordata > Crocodylia > Alligatoridae > Alligator > Alligator sinensis. The sequence goes on along the minus strand of NW_005841855.1, from coordinate 5,167,748 downwards.
GGGGCTTGAGCCTGAGTGTTGGGGCTCACCCCTGTGTTACCGAAAGAAACCTGTTGTGGTGTTTCCAGGACCTGAGCCGGGTAACAATGAGCAGCTCTGTTCACCCGTCCCCATAAAAGAAGACATCTGCTAGAAATCAGGTGATGCTTTTCCAAATCATAGGCTCGAAGGAAATGAGTGCTGGGAGGGACCTCAGGAGGTCATCTAGTCAGACCCCCTGCTCAAAGCGCGACCATCCCCAACTAGATCATTCCAGCCAAAGCTTTGTCTTGCAGGGTCTTGAAAACCTCCAAGGATGGAGATTGCACCGTCTCTCCGGGTAACCTGGTCCAGTGGTTTCATCGGCACACGGGTGCACGCACACCTCCTGAGATTGACGGTGTACCCCCTGCAGGCAGTCGCCACTCGCCACCCCCTGCTGCAGACACTGTTGGCAGTGTCTGCAGGCAGTCACCGATCGCCACTGGCTGCCACCGACGCTGCCAGCGGTCGCCATGCGCCCCAGCCTCCATGCCCCCCTCACCAATAGAGTCTGGCAGAATTGAGTGCTGCTCCATCCACCTTCAACCTCCTCCCAAGCACTATATTGACAACATTTCAGAGAAGCGGGGTGTCGAGGTCTGTGGTTCCCCTGCTTTACCTCGGGTGGGTTAAGGTGTTAGGGCTGTGTCGTGTCAGGGTTGACGGTAGTCTTACGTAGAGTTTAGGTTATGGTTTGGATAGGAATGATCCTGCCTGAGGCAGGGGGTTGTACTAGATCAGTAGTTTTCAACCTGTTATCCGCAGACTGTCTAAGGGATCCACAAAAGATGACTATGTTCAATCAAAAGTATGTAAATGCCCACACTTAAAATGCAAAGGGGTCCGCACCTCCATTTGAAATTTCAAAAGGGGTGTGCACCTCCATTTGAAAATTTTTAGGGGGCTGCAAATGATAAAAGGTTGAAAACCACTGAACTAGATGATCTTTGGAGGTCTCTTCCAGCTGGGACACACTGAGCCCTTGTTTTCTCACATAACAACCCCAGTGCTGGCAAGATATGTAGGGAGTCAGAAAAGAAGCAAGGGTAACATTGGACCCCTGCTGATTCAAATGGGACAGCTAATAACTGACACTTGGGAAAAGGCCAATCTGTTAAATGGGTACTTTGCATCAGTCTTGCATTGGTTCAATGGGACCACCCTGCCTAGCAAGACATGGGACAGCCAGGGGGAGGGCATTTTTATACCAAGCATCGGTGTTGATCTCGTAAAAGATCACCTCGAGAGCCCACAGCTGATAACCGACATCCAGGAAAAGGCCGATCTGCTCAATGAGTATTTTGCGTTGGTCTTTCATCAGTCCAACAGGACTGTCCTGCCTAGCAAGATGCAAGATGGCCAGGGTAAGGGAGTATTTATACCCAGCATCGGTGTTGATCTAGTAAAGGATCACCTTGAGAGGCTGGACACCTTCAAGTCATCTGGTCCTGACAGATTACACCTTAGAGTATGGCAGGTGTCATAGCCCAACCACTGGCAAAAATATTCAAAAATTTGTGGTGCTCAGGTGAAGTACCTAAAGACTGGAAGAAGGCCAATGTGGTACCCATCTTCAAGAAAGGGTGGAAAGTTGATCCCAGGTATTACAAGCCAATCAGCTTGAATCCCCGGTAAGATTCTGGAGGAAATTATCAAGGAGACCCTTCTGGATAATCAGGCCAAAGGCAACATCCTGAGGGATAGCCAGCACGGGTTCGTCGCAGGTAGGTCTTGCTTGACCAATCTCATCTCTTTCTATGACCAGGTGATGTATCACTTGGACAAGGGAGAAGAGATTGATGTCATATACCTGGACTTTAAAAAAGCCTTTGATCTGGTGTCCCATGACCTCCTCATGGAAAAATTGGTCAACTGTTGCCTCGACTTCACCACAGTCCAATGGCTGGGTAATTGGCTCCGAGGTCGGACCTAGAAAGTAGTGGTCGATGGTAGCAAATCATCATGGTGCTCCGTGACCAGCGGCGTCCCCCAAGACTCTGTCCTTGGACCGGTTCTTTTTAACATCTTTATCAATGATGTGGACATTGGTGTCAGAAGCACACTCACCAGTGATGCTAAACTGTGGAGCATAGCGTCCACACTGGAGGACAGGCTAGTGATCCTGGATAAACTTAGTAATTGGGTGGATACAAACCTGATGACGTTCAATATAGATAAGTGTAAAGTACTCCACCTTGGAGAAAAAACCCGCAGCATGTTTATAGGTTTGGCAGCGCTACGTTTGCTAGCACCATGGCTGAAAGAGTCTTAGGGGTCATGATTAACCACAAGATGAACATGAGCCACCAATGTGATGTCGCAGCTGGCAAAGCAAACACTACTCTGGCGTGCATCCATAGATGCTTCTCAAGTAAATCTGAGGATGTCATCCTCCCCTGCCCTCAGCCTTGGTGAGGCTGCAGCTGGAATACTGCATCCAGTTCTGGGCTTCACAATTCAAGAAGGATGTCGAGAAACTTGAAAGAAGCCAGAGGAGAGCCACGCGCATGATCAGAGGACAGAGTATGCCTTATGAAGAAAGGCTTAGAGCCATGGGACTCTTCAGCCTGGAAAAGCGCAGGCTCAGGGGGGACCTGGTGGCTGCTTATAAGTATATAAGAGGTGTACATCAGGATCTGGGAGAACATCTGTTCACCAGAGCGCCCCAAGAAAAAACAAGGACCAATGGTCATAAACTCTTCCAAGACCGTTTTAGGCTGGACATAAGGAAACATTTCTTTACTGTCCGAGCCCCCAAGACCTGGAATAGACTCCCTCCAGAGGTGGTGCAAGTATCTACTCTGGACTCATTCAAGAAGTCTTTGGATGCTTAACTTGCTGGGATCCTTTGACCCCAGCTGACTTCCTGCCCCTGGGGCAGGGGGCTGGACTTGATGATCTTCGAGGTCCGTTCCAGCCCTATTGTCTATGAAATCTATGAAATCAAAGGGCATGCAAGGTTTGGGGCCCTGCCACACATTCACATGAAAGCTGGAGAGAAAACAGCTACAGAGGTGTTGCATGCTTTCAAGCACTAGCTTGGGAGCAGGTTGGCTCTTCTGAAGAGCTAGATAATGGATTTTATCTTGTGAGAATGGCTTTGCCCATGTGGCTGGTCTAAATTTATTGTGCTATGGAGCAGTTTATTGTGTAATTATATCATGGTGAGCAGGAGCCAAATCCTCAGACATTTCACCACCCATTTGCCTCTGCTGTGCTTTGAAGGGACTATGACAAGGGCCAAGCTGGTCTATTCTCTCTCCAGTTGTTTCCTCCTTGGCTTTTCTGTCCACAATAGATGGGGTGAGGTGGGGTTTCTATATAGGAAAATATGTTTTCATCAGTAAGGAGTTGCATCATAATGCATGCCATTTATTTATTCAATTTATATGCCATCCTTCCCCACAAAGGCTCAGAGGGGCTTGCAATAAGTTCAGAATCACTTGTAAAACAGGAGAACAGCAAGAAAACAAGACAACTTTAAAGGGCACTAGAATGTCAACATAAATAACAGAGACCCACTAAAATATATCTCCTCCTAGCTTTTAACTGCCGCTCACAGGCAACAAAACTTGTCTTTTGTTTTGTCTTCATAGTCTTCTAGTCTTTGTGGCATGTTTGGTTGATGATGTATTTGAGTAAAGATTCCAACCACAGGGAGGGTTCATTCCACTTCTTCATCATACAAAGACAGACTGCAGGTTGGAGCATGTATAATACAAGGTATTCTCTCATAAGAAGTTGTCGTCATTAATGAGTAATTCATGGGAGAATTCCTTCTTCTTTCCCTTGCCCATGGGAAAGAAGAAAGAATTGCTCCAACAGAATCTACCAACGATGAGACTCTTAATCAAAATGGAATAGCTTGCAAGTGATTTCCTTTACCAGAGAGCAATATCTAATACCATTTTCTGATAGATGCCACCTGATTTAATTCAGGGGTATAGGTTGTAGCCATGTTGGTCAAAGGACAGACAGACGACATTCTTTGGGTACGTCTGATATCTTTTATTAGACCACCTAAAATAGTTGGAAAAGATCTTTTTGCAAGCTTTTGGATATAAACACCCTTACGTTAGTTTGTACGCGAAAGCTTGCAAAGAAGACTTTTTTCCAACTATTTTAGTTGGTCTAATAAAAGATATTGGGTTTACCCAAAGAACCTTGTCTACCTGATTTAATTCATACTTGATGGGTAGAACCAAATGAGACACATTAATGTGAAAAAGGTAAGTCCAGAGAGCCATCTTTACTCAAAATTTCTTTGCCTTTTTGATTCATGAAATTGTGACAGACATTGCTGTATTTACATGCACATCAAGTGGGAATATTCTCACTTGAAAAATCAAAGACATATGTGAATGGCAATTCTGGTGTACTTTTAGCTCTGCTTCTGAGTAATAGTGACTTCATGGTTTTGATCAAGGCATGCAACTTTTCTGTGGCACAGAATAGCTACTTGTGAACCTACACAGTAAAGCCATCCATAAAAGGAATGCTCTGAGGCTTACCTAATGTTAGGAAAAGTGCTGTGACAGTCTCTCACAAGAATTTGTAATTCTTGGATGAAAGGAACTATAGAAGTGCAAATCATTACCATTTTACAAGATGCATAATGATGCATACAACATATTGAAGAACAGGATTGAAGTCCTCAATATTATTTGAATGCAATATTTTTAATCTGGTGGGCTACAAATAGATTCAGTATCACCTGTATATTGTTTGTCAACCTAAGGGCCTGCTCTTCAGAACCAAGCACAAGGTTTTTCTGTTATTCAATCTGCAGGCTTACCTCTCCACTGCCTGTCTTCAGCAAGCAGGCTCACAGCATTTCAGCTCTGTTTCTTTATAAGCTACCCTTCTGCACTGTCTAGCAGCCAAGCAAGCTTCTCTGTAAGTTGTCATCTTGGACCACACTGAGCAATCCTGCCTGGTTCTACTCTCATTAACAGGGGTAGTTAATTTGCCCTGTTATCAGCAGTCTGGCCTTTACAGCTGTCAGATAGTATTCGTGTCTGACAGGACTATCCTGGGCTGGAGTAAATTAATGTACTGTGCCCTAATTGCAGTGTATGTGTAGATGGTGATGCTTTACCGCATAGTAAATTAGTCGACTGTGCAGTAAAGCGCATGTGTAGATGTACCCAATGATATAACAATAATTTAATTCCTTCTCCAGTGTCCACTGAGGAAAGTGAGACTTTTTGCAATGACATCAGTTACTATTAGAATCAAATCTAAACTGCTATTTCTTTCAATATCTTTAAAAGACCTACTTAGTATTTAACAATAAATACAGGTACATGCTCTCATCATATATTTTCCTATATAACGATAACATCAACATTTATTTTCTATGTTTTATTATTTGTGAATATATCCTGTATTATCTTGTGAGTAATATTCATGAGACCTGTGTGCCTCCAGAAAGGCATTCTCATGTCATTCATCATAAGTGTCACTCCCATATCATGCTGAGTAAAGCTACAATAGCAACTCTAATCAAAACTCATATATGAATAATTCCTTTCTTGGCCTGGGGTAGAAACACCCAAGGTTTAGTCTTGCTTCTCATGAAATCAGTGGTGAATCTACTCTAGTTCTTTTAAAAAGGTGGAAAACAGCAACTGATCAATTTATTGAATTTAATGGAACAGTCATAGAATGTAACAGGCGTTGCTAGTCTTGCTACAGTCTAAAATCCAGTCCACCTCATGCCTGATGAAATTCTCAGAGCTCTTTGTAAGTCATATTAAGGTAATATACGGATATTTCTCATTGTCTTAAAACCACAGAACTGTCTGTTTCATTTTAAATGTGGTAGTGTTACAGTGATACTGTGGCAGTGTTGGTGCTGGAATTGTGGATTGTTTGTGGTGATACGTTCTATTGGACAAACTATAGTTAGGATAAAGTCAGACCGGCTTTCAAATGCAAAGCACTCTTCTTCAGGACCTGAAGGTTATAATACATATACAATCAGGTGCTGAAGAAGAATGCTTTGCATTCAAAAGCTTGTAAGAGTTTATCCCAACTATGCAGTTCTTCCTCTGTAAGAAAAGTTATCACTCAAAAAACTTCTTGCCTCTCCTATCTTAAATGTCCTACTGCATAGAAACTACCATTGTCACTTGTCTGTCTGGGAATTAAAGGGCATGCTCTGATGTCAAAATTCCACTGCTTTTAATATAATTAAACAGAAATTGATTTTGTTTAAACATTCTCTCCGTGCCTTGTCTATCTTATAGGATAAACAAAGATAAAAGAAAGAATCTGCATTTTGAGATCTACTGACAGAAACTATTACATAAAAGTGAAGCATACATTATGTATAATTACTGTACTGCATCCAGTTCTGGGTGCCACACTTCAGGAGGGATGTGGACAGCATCAAGAGAGTCCAGAGGAGGGCCATTCACATGATTAGGGGGCAGCAGGGCAGGCCCTACGAGGAGAAGCTATGGGACCTGAATCTGGTTAGCTTCCACAAGAGAAGGTTGAGAGGGGATCTGGTGGCTGTCTATAAACTGACCAAGGGGGACCAGCAGGCAATGGGAGAGTCCCTGTTCCCCCGAGCACTACCGGGAGTAACAAAGAACAACAGCCGTAAGTTGACTGAGAGTAAATTCAGGCTAGACATCAGGAGGCACTACTTCACAGTCAGGGCGGCTAGGAGCTGCAACCAACTTCCAAGGGAAGTGGTACTTGCCCCTACCCTGGGGGTCTTCAAAAGGAGGCTAGACAGCCAGCTAACTGGGGTCATTTGACCCCAGCATCTTTTCCTGCCCATGGCAGGGGGTCAGACTAGATGATCTGCTTAGGTCCCTTCCGACCCTACCAACCACGAAACCATGAAACTATGAATTATTTGAAATGTATAATTGATAACAGGGATTAAGACAACAACACTTCTAGTTAAGGACTCAGTTCCCTAAACCCACGTGCACTTTTAAGCGTGTGAATCGTCCCATTTCCTACAAAGTTACATATTTGATCAAGTGCTTGCAGGATGGACGCTCATGCCAGGATATTGGTTGAAGAGAGAGGTCAAGCACAAACAGGGAAAGTGCCTCTCACTGTTTCTATGTTCTGCTGAAAAGGCCCTACATGTATGTATTCAACAGTGATTTTGTTTTTTAACAAATTCAGGTTGCTTATTCCCTTTTTACTGGATGACATCATTTCCCCTTTCCTTTCCCATCCATTCTTTTTTTCTTAACTTTCCACTGATTTTCCCATTCTGTGTTTTCTCTACACATTGTCTATGTCTAAACCCTTTCTCTTGTCATTCCTGTATTTTGTGGCACAGAAGAAGGGACCAGAGGAACTAGATCTCAAATGCTTTGACTTGTCTTGGTCTTCTATGTCCTGTGGTTATCTCAGAGGGCAAAATGATAGTTGTGGCTGGTTTAAAAAATGTTGTTTTTAGTTCAGGGGGTAGCTGTAAGGGTATACCACCACAAGCAAGATTTGGTTACTGCAGTGTGATTCAAAGTGTGCTGAACATACTGGAAAATGCATTGATTTTAATGGATTTTGTGTCAGGCCTTTTAACAGTCTGAGCTTGGGAAAGGGAAGGTATTGTCCCTGTAGAGGAGTACTAAATAAATAAACAACATATTGTTCCTTTCTACATCACTGCTATTTAACTATAGTTTACCTTGTGCCTTCTAATTAAACAATATTGTTTTTAATATTGAAACAATACTCCAACAGTATTAATATTCCAATATTAAACAATATTCCAATGATGTGCCTTCAAATTAAACAATATAGTAGCACAACAAACAGTACGCTATTAAAACCAGACCAACTTCTTGGCTTTAATGTTGGATGTTATACAAGAATTTGCAATGGAAATGTTTTTACATGATTCAGAGAAAGGATTGGCAGAACAATTATTTTGTTTCAAATTCCCAATAACCCAGAATATCTGATGTAGAATTAGGTTTTACCTGAAACTTCCTTGGAGAGGATATGCTGCAGCACTCTTTCTGGACAACTCAAGCAGGAAATCGACATCCCATGGAAGGAGCTAAATTAAATCTATTGTTTGAGATTCAGTAGGACAGTTAGGAGAAGCCTCTGCTGTAAAATTATCCCGTTTTCTCCTTGTTTGTGAATCATTCAGAGACAGACTTTGATTTTTCACCCAAGAGTTCACTCTTTCTAGTTTTTCAATGAACAGGTTTTTCAGGAACAAAAAATTACAGGCTGAACTGTGAAAAAAATTGCTACTGCTAGGACTGAAGTCATTAGGAAATTGTCAAAGTCCATTCATCACTAGAAACAGCGTTAATTAGGCAGTGTGATCTTTTAAAAAATAATTCTAACAAAAGGCCTTGTACTCATGCCATTAATACTGGTATAAGAGTTTTGGATAATATAATTTATTTCACTGACTGGAACAGTGTAAGCTGGTATAAGTGTTGGGGGGGTGGGGTTGTTTGTTTTTTGTTTTCTTTTTCTGGTATTAGCTCTGTTCTAGAGGTTTAACTTTTTGTAGCATAAACCAGGGCAAAGAAGTAGGACTTGAAAAAAGAAAGAAATTCACTTTGCTGAAAGATGAAGAAAAAATATCTAAGGTTTGGAGGCAAGCAAAGTATTCCCACAGTATAGTAAACTGGGACAAGGGGAAAAAAGATGGCTAAAAATGTTAGCACACAAGAGTAGAGCAGTGGTTCTTAACCGTTTCCAGGAGACACATGCAGAGCTGGACTGGAAACCAGCTGGGGCAGAATTGGGCACTCCCAGCTGCCTTACGTTTTTCTGATAAACTTAACTTTGGCTCTGGTGCATGTTTTCCTGGTCTGGTCTCGCACCCACCTTCTGGAAAAAGAAGTGCATGGAATAGTTCCACCTGGCTGCACCAGTGATGGGGCAGCCTGGAAAGACAGCCCTTTGAAAACTATGCAGCCCTTTGAATTCTATGCAAGAGAAATAGATTAGGCAATGGTACAAACCAGGGATAAATTAAATTCTCTGTTTCTGACTTCTGCAGAACCAGATTTGTTTGCACACTAGCCAGGAGCACCATATAAGCACTTCCAGTACTACTTTTAAAGCACCTCTGAGGAAGCAAATGGGAGCCAATGCAAATAGTACCAGGTTTAATATAAGGAGAATCTGATAAAGTTGTTTTGATAGCCTGTGTGATTTAGGCCAAATACATTGTTTTCCCAATTCAGCATTTGTGGTATAGATGCCTTAAGTTACAATAATAAACTTGGGCAAACAGGAGGATTGTGTAAAACAGGGCTAACTGTTTTTACAAGGAAAGGTACTATATGGGAAGAGATGAGGATGAGAGGGGGTTCAACAAGAAATTTTATCTAAAGGAGTTTTGAGGGTTAACCTTTGCACAAATATTAAATTATCTAAGAGAATTTTATGATAGGGCCATCTCTTCAGTGACTTAAAAATTCAACAAACATTTTCAAGTGTATTGTTCTTATCTACAAGTATAGCTTTAAACATAGTTTGTCTTATGCAACTATTTTATTATATTAAAACACTCTTGATTTTACCCCTGCTACATTTTGAGAGAGAAAAATGGGGAAAAGGAGGGACAAGACACACCAAGTATACTCTTAGCCAGTTGTTCTCATTTGGTATGCTGCTGAATTCAGAAAAGTAATGGAGGGGAATCTAGTGTCTAAAAAGGTTAAGAACCACTGGATTAGAGGGCTGGGATACTTTGCTTCTAGGAAAAAACACTGCTAGGAATATCATGAAAACTGGGAACCTAGGACTCAAGTGTTTGAATGAAACAGACCTCCATCAGACAACCTGTGGCTTGGTGCAATTCATGAAGAGCACGACTGTTATGTGGTTTTTGCTAATAGCTAGGGAGGGTTGCTGGGGTTATGAATAGTTTCATGAAGAGATTTGGCAATCTCAGCCAGGTTTTGAATAGGGCTGTTGGGCCTTTTGCAATAGGAACACCTTCCAGAATCACTGACAGATGGGATGTGTGTGGGTATCAAGGATATCTTCAATAACGAGATTTTACAAACAATAAAACAATAAAATAAATAGATATGAATAAAACAATATTGTAACTATGTAGAACAGTGATTCTGAGCTACCTGGGGTGCTGTGACATCCTTTCAAGGGTGCCCCAGTGTGCCATACAATGCCAGTACTGTTTTGTTAGCAAACATGATTTACAAGGTAAAACTAGAGATTTCAAATAGGAATACATGTTGTTAAAAACATCCTGACCTGTTGTGATCTTCCTGAGTTCTTTGGAACAGAAGAGTTTTAGTCAAAAAATGTGTGAAAACTAAGGGTTAGCATTTTCTGAGCAGTCTCTTGAGTCTGAAAAGGTGGGAAACCACTGATCTAGATGAAAGAAATTAAAATTTTACTGTAGGAATGCCATTATTTCTTCACAGAAGATAAGGTATTTTTCCATCACACAGCTTTTCTAAACCTTGACTTGTCCTTCTGCTAGCTCAGTGGTGCTCGACCTTTGGCTCTGTGAGCCACTTGAATGGTGTGGAGCTGGTCCATAGGTCGGATCAGGCCCCTGCCGCCCCGCCTCAGTCAAGTACTCTTGGATTGTGCGTCACACTGCTTCCACCTGGCCGTACATGCCTGGTTTGGGCCCAGTGCTGCTTCTGCCTGACCCATGCTGTGCATATGAATCAGTCTGTGCTACCTCCACCCAGCCCTGGGTGTCTGGATTTGGTTCTGCACACTACAATTAGGCCCCATGCTGCCCTCCTGGTCCTATGTACCCAAACTAGCACTTGGCCACATGGTCTAGCCATGGGGTTCCCCTGAATCCAGAAATTTGGCAGCAGGGCTACTGATCCTCTGCTGTCAAATTTTTGGACCTGTGGGTCAGATTATATGGCTCTGACCTATGACCCAGAGGTTGAGCACCTCAATACTAGCTGTTAAAGATGGAATTTGGGGGTGTGGACACACAAACATTTGGAGGCCTTTCAAAAGGGGAATCTTTCACTAAGGCAGGAACTGGTATATTCTCATTGTTATGCGTGAACGAGTTGAAAACAACTTTAACTCTGGAGGAAGGAGCATTAAAGTTGGAATGCTTGTCCTGCATTTGAATCTTTCTCAGCTTGCTTACACATAACAATTCATTCTTTCATTCAAAGCTTATCTAATTTTGTTGTAACTACACTGTTGGTCCAACACAAGATATCACCCTAAGAAATCCTTGCCTCTTATGTTCTGGACCATCACAGCTACGTCATTAGTCTTACACAGCCATTACATGGAAGATATCAAAATCCACTGCTTATAATGGAAAATCCACAACCTATAGGAAAAAGAAGCCAGAATACACAGCAACATCATCTTCTTAAGCCATTATCTTCTTAAATATAGCATCACTCCAAGGTGACTCATCATCAAGGGGATTCACCCTATAACTAACACATACAACCCCATATATGCAACACAACTATACAGGAAACCTTTTGGAAAATTGAGGAACCATGTACTAGCCTAAACCATTAACTAGCCTACTCCAAAAGTAATCAACTTAAACAGGAGATACTCCCTTATACTACTAAACTAAGAGACATTAACCTGGAGACATACCTGATTACTACACAGCAGATCCAAATGTAACACCAAAATACCTGATGATATCCATCCAATATAAGAATATAAGTGAAATCAGCTATACAACAGGAGCTACCTCACAGGCAGCCTACCAGCTGCAGGAGTGAATCAAGACAGCAGCACTCAGAATACCAACATCATCAACTTATCACAATACTCACTAACCCATTCTGCAATAGCTGTACTCCCTGAACTTCTGCCCAGAGGAAAAAAAAAACTTGACAAGATATTAAAATGTGGAGAATTAGAATTCTTCTGCAGACCTTGCCTGAAAAAATACTTTTACAATCAGGACACTACCACCTCTAACAACTCTCCTGCCACAACTGAAAAAACAATAATAAAAACAACAGAACCATCACCATTCCTGGATCTTACACCTGCACTTCCAGAAATGTAATATATTTTATCCAGTGCACTAAATGTCATGATGGAAAATGTGCAAGAGAAACCAAATAACAACTGTGTATCAGAATGAACGCACAGCAGAAATCTATGAAAGACAAGAATACCCAATTACCTGTGGGTGCACACTTCTTACAAGACAACCACTCACTCTCTCTCCAGTCTCTCAGTTCTAATCCTCAAAGGGAATTAACAAAACACCTTTCATAGACAAGCCCATGAACTTCATAAATCTACTGGATACAAAAAATCATGGACTAAGTATAGACTTTGGATTATGGCACATTATAAACTGCCTGCCATCTAATAACTCCAGGTAACCTCTCTACATTTTGCCAGCTACATTCTATCACCAGTTCAACACTCCTCCCTTTTCCTTCTGCCCCACCTACCTGTCTCATACCTACTGTGCTCCATAGCCTCTGATCCTCACTGCCACACATCTGCATTTTCACAGACCTGAATTTTGCATATTGGCTTCCATTCCATCCAGGAGAGCACGAAACAACAGCAGACTCTCCCTATACCTGAAGAAGAGTGTTTGTGCCTAAAAGTTTGCAAAGAACAATTTTTCCAACCATCTAGTTGGTCTAATAAAAGATACCACATTTACCCAAAGAACCTTGTCTACCTAATAAAACATTGGACATTACACCTCCCAGCAGATATAACCATACATTAGACTACAACATTGACTGTTTCAGGAAGGAAGTTAATGGTGAAATTCTCAACAAAACCCAGGACCACTACAACTTCTCTCCCTCAGAGAAAAAAGCCCTAAGATCCAAAATGAAACAGTAATCAAACCAGTGGAGAAAAGTGGAGCTACAGTGATCCTCAACTGTCAAGACTACATTAATAAAGTCAACAGACAAACCCTCCAACACTAAATCCTAGCAAGAACTTGGGGGGAAAACCTCACACCAGAATTCCCTCTTGAACTGGAAAATATCAAATATTTCCCACTTCAGTTTTAGGAAAATCTACTTCTGCTTATCCCCCACTCTGCCATCCCAGGAGCTTTCTACATGCTCCCAAAGATCCACAAACAAGGTAACCATGGCAGACCAGTCATATCTGCCTGCGGTGCCCTCATTGGAAAGCTCTCAGAATTCATAGAAACTATCCTGGAATCCCTTGTCATTCAATGAGCAAGTATTCTACAAGGGATCACAAACTTCCTCAACAGGATCCAGAACATTATTTAAGGACCCATAGGGGAAAACAAAATCACTCAATTAAACACTAACATCTACTCTCTCTGATCCAGCTATAATTTGTCTCACAAATTGCTTAATTGTACAGGAAAGCCAATAATTTGGAGCATCCTTGCACTGGAGGGAAAAGGAGTCTTGTTTGCTGACACTGTTGTGGATTGAAACATTACACAATAACATTTTGCTTTATCTGTTATGCCTGTAAGGGAAGTTTGTGGCATGTTAAACTCAGGCATTTGACTATGAATGTTGATAGACCAAGAGAATACCGGGCTCAGTGGAAAATTATGTCAGCTGTACCATGTCATGGATTTATAAGGCAGATTACCTGTGTGCAATAATGACAGGTCTGTGTTTGTGTGAGTGCGAATATAATATGTTCGTTGACTTATAAAAATCCACATTGAATTCTGTTTTAAATGGAAAAATGGAAAAATGAATGACCCAATCCTATTCTAATAGAAGTTTGTGGCAAAACTTAATGACAATTTCAGTGAGAACAGGATCAGAACCATGGACTCCAGTTACTAGTTTCTAATACTGGTGACTACAAGGTTGTGCAAACCAGTAACTTCAATACTAATGCCCACATCATTCCATTCAGACCTGCCTTTTCTGATGTTCTGATACAAGGGTGGACAACCTCTGTGCATGGCATGTAGCAGATCAGGCAAGGGACAGGCAGCACAGGGCCAGTTAGGCCAGAAAGCAGAAAGCAGAGCAGCAGATATGGAATGGAACACAGAGCAGGAAGCAGAACAGCAGATCAGGCAGGGAGCACAGGGAAGGAAGCAGAAAGCAGGGCAAGCAGATTGGGCAGGCAGAAGTGATCAGAGTGGCATGTGGGGATGGTGGGGCTAATTTGTGGGATACCTGTCAAAAAGCTAGGCTCCCTCTGCTCTAATGTATCAATTTTGTACTTCGATTGCATTTTTCCATGAAATCCTCTGAGATGGAGATTTGCTGACTCTTCAAAGGCCTGAACTTCACTGAAACTTATGAAAAAGTTTCACTGGATTTGGATTACCCCAAATATGCATAAATAATACAACTTGTAATACTTTCTCAAGATATTTTAATATTTTCCCTGTGAATTAAGTATCAGTGACAACAGATCACAACATGTATTTATTTGTTACATATTTTTAAATATTTTTTGATACTATTGATTCATTATTGGCTTGGAAATTTTACATGAGTAAGGATTACAGGTCTGGACTATTTTGTTTATAGTTCAGATTATAAAAAATCTTATTTGTGTATTACAAATGTATGAATGTAAATCAATTAAGGAAAACAGGTGCGATAAAAATGTATTCACATATCAATTTTAATATTGACAAAACATTAAAATATTTTTGGCATCACTGTGTCTTCAAGAGTTTTAATTTTGCATCATGCAACCACTGTGGGATCTTTTACTTTGTTCAATGAATATTTTCAGTATGGTAGATCTAATGCAATGTGAGACAGTTTTTCAACTCTACACAGATAGTCCAGGGGATAGTTCAGTTTTGGACTCTTAGTTTGAAATATTGTGGATATCAAAAGTGAACTAAATATAACAGAATTATTCCAAAATGGATTTTACAGGAAATGTACTGCTAGCCCTTTACTACTGTTAACTTTTATGGAAGCTTAAGGCCAGGGTTCAAATTATACTTTGACTATTGCGGGGCGGGGGGTGATCTTGTGAGGGGTTTAAAACTAAGTTAAACTGGTTCATAGATTAACAAGTCCACTCAGAGACCCCCTACAGGTTATGATTTTCTAATCTTACAGGGGGGGCTCTCATCTCTTATGGGAGGCTCAGCTCCCCCTCCTCCCCAAGCTGCCCCCTTAATTTGGACCCTGCTTAAGGCACTTGCCCTTACATACCACAGGAAGCATTTGACAGACTGCATTTTCAGCCCCTACAAGGGATACAGTTGAAAGTCTACCTAGTTGCTTATACAGCTCTCAGCAGGAGGGTAACTCAGTTGTTCACAGACACTGCTGAATTAATTTCTGAGAGGAAGTCAGTTAATTATCCTCCCCCATTTACAAACGCGGTACGGAGAATTCCTAGAAGTTACATGACCTGCCAAGGGTCCACAGGAAAGCCTTGGCACAGCCAAGTCTTCTGAGTTCAACTCCAGCAACACAGGCTCTTCTACTTCCTGAATGCCTTAACCCTGCAATGATGTCTGTCCAGACACCTGTACAGAGTCCATTCACAAGGACTCAATGAAAAATTGGGGTTAATGGGATTAATGTCACTGTCTATCTCACCTAGTATTTGAATGACTTAGAGCTGAAAAAAATATGACATCAATATAGTTATCATCTAATAGCACTTTATTAGGACTTTTGAGAAAGTACAAAAATAGCCAAACAGTAGACTTAATAAAAGCAGCTAAATAAATTTACTTGCAAGTAAATCTGCTAAAGAATAATCAATATCCCAAATAAGGCTATATGCAAATGCAAGTTAAACAGCTTTTGAGTATTTTTCTAGCTGCTTTTTTTTTTGTGGTAAACATTAACTGCAGCTTGAATTACAAGTTCTTATTCAAAGAAAACTTCTGATGACATATTACATAACAATGGTAACAAGATAATGCATCACAATTATAAACATTTACATAGGTGTATGATCACTAAGTATATTTTCATCTTTATTCTCTTTTTCATAAGTGGCGTTTGTCCAGGGGAATGTCATAGACAGTATGAAACGAAAGAATGACAAGATACACCAGGAAAACACATACTGCTTTTAGTAGTGAAAGTTTTACTTCTTCCAACAGAAGCAGGATTGAGTCAAAGAGTTAATTCCTATGGTTCCAAATTAGACAGTGCTTGTAGTGCTTGTGCTTGTAATCAAGCCAAATCCTCAACTGATGTAGACTGAGGTAGCTGCATTTAGTTTGATAAAGCTACACTATTTATACCAACCGAGACTCTAGCTTATGCTGTACAAGACTGTAGGATCAGGCTCAAATATAAAATCAGTGCATCTGATGCTTTAAGCCCACCACACATCAGCAGGAGTTCTCTTTATGAGGGTCTTGTAGCAAGATCAATATGTACATTCAATCAGTTTTGACCCTTCTTGAAGAACTCTTACATTGAGCAATTAAACAATGTTTTTAAACAATGCAGGAAGAAACCAGACTTCTAAATAATAGCTGAAGGAAAGCAAAATTCAACTATATATCTCTTAATGAGGATTAAGCTGTATGCCACTTTGCAGCCATGATAAAAGTAGAAAAGGGTGAATGCAGAATTTTTAATAAACCAAATAATTCATTACATCTTCAAATAAAAATTAGTTTCACAACTTGTTGTAATGTAATAACTTCCATCTCTTACCAGTAAAACAACTGGAAAAAGCCACCAGGAAAATTACACAGCAGTAGAAATTAGTATTCAGAAATGCTTTGGGAGTGCAGTTTGAAAGATAAAATGTTATTCCTCTTTGATGAACAAAAAATTAAGATTACAAAACATCATTAAAACATCTCATACATTGCACTAAGCAGCAAACTACCAATATCTAGAAAGAGTTGCAAAAGTTAGTACTAATGAAGAGAACTACTACAATCAAAGCTCTAGATTTTTTAAGAATATTTTTTCTATATTGACTTTTTACTATTTTTATTCTTAGATATGCAAGAGACTATAGCTAGTTCAAATCCTGATACATCACATAATGTTCCTAATCAAGAGTGTAAAGAAAGAACACAGTAGACACTTCTGAAATCTAATTCTAATAGCAAAGACTATCATGGGAAATATCATTTTGATTTTAAAAATTACAGCATGGATATTTTCCAAAAAAGTCCTTTTTTACTTTCAAGTCGTCTTGTAAAGGTGATTGGATAAATTACATAAGCTTTTAAAGGCATAGAGAGCCATGATAGATAGATAGATAGATAGACAGATAGATAGATAGATGTTACGTTATGTTATTATATAATATATAATATATATTATATAATAACATAACATATATCTATATATAAAATAAAGTTCTTGTGGTTAATGAAATATATAAAAAGGAATTTTAAAATTTTACACTGAATTTTAGCTTGCAATTCCCAGTAAAAAAAATCTGTGCATCAGCCCCTATTTTTATTCTTAAAAGAACAATCCCGCAATCCATACTCATACTGCAGCAAACAAACTGATAATACTGCTTCTATTGAAGTCTATAAAACCTAAGTGCTACCCAACTTGAATAATGGTAGCAGAATTGAGTAATAAATTACTATGCATCTTCTACATGTCCTCATTTGTAGCATGAAAGCTATCTTTTTAAGACGTCTGAGACTCTATGAAGTAACATGTGAGGCAACCTTGAGTTGGTTATAACTTTGGGGTTCACTGGTGTCTGTGGTTATAAATAATACAGAAGGCTCTTCATGTTGTTTTTAAGCATAGAATAAAATGTCTGTATATGACATTGGATTGAGAAATGTTTTATTCTGATCTAATGAGAAAAATGAATCTGGATATGTGACTAGCCTCCCTTCTCTCTTTTTAATCATGTGGGAAAAATACAAATCTATTAAACCATGCTGAAGAGACACAGCAAGAGGGAAAAGAGTAGATTTTTAAACTAGTGACCAAAAAAAAATCCCTGTGAATAACTCTATTATATTTACAGTCAATATTGCTGTGTACACTATAGCTACTATACATATTGTACAAAATTAAAAGAAAATACCTATTGGATTTCTGTATTTTCTTCATTTAGCTTCACGTGATGATTACATGAAATTCATAGGTTCTCCATGGAAACAATAATCAATGCATGTAAGTGCTCCTGCTTTTTTTATGCACTGTCTGAAATTTGAGGCAAATTTTCATTGTTTTTTGTTTCTTGTAAAACAAATAGATATTTTGGTAGAGATGCAGTCCTTGGAGAAAAATAAGAACTATATGCCAGATTTAATTCATACTTTACAATCCATAAAGCCTTCCATGTCATTTTTTCATTTAATATATTCAAAATGATTTCAAATTACAATATAAAATAAAATACACTGAGATATGAAATACCTATTCTCTGTACTGTGTGCTAACAATTATTTTCCTTCTCATTAATGACTTCCAGAATCAACATTACAGCACTTTGATTCATCTGCAACTGCATCACCAGAACGTAAAGCTAAAACATTATTACTTCTTTTTGCTCTGTTAGTAGAAAAAATGAGTAAGGCATAATATAACACTATAATATACCAAACAGAGACAACTTGATGGTCAGTAAATATTGCAAAACAAACCAAACTAAACCAAAACAAAAACAATCTAATAAGCTGAATTACTGCAGCCTGCAGTTCAGCTACATGCTGTTGTATGTTTAATGAAGAAACAGAGATGTTTAATAGTTTCATACTCTCAGTAACTCACATGGGTCAGTTACAATGGATTTCTACTCAAACCCTTCACCATGACAGTAAGGTTACTAGAAATTTTGAAGAAGCCTGGACATTTACTGAGAACTTAATGTGCATGTAACAAGTATTTATTGTGCTTTATACATTTGTATTGTGTTAGTTGTAAGAAATGATTATTTTTTGTAAAACTTATGTAATATAACATGCAATGTAAATGGGATGCCCTTGAAAGTGCTGATTTAAATATTGCGTTGACAAATACCAATTATAGTGGTGTCCATTTCCTGAAACATCATTGCACTATTGCCACGTTTGTTTTTTTTAACAATCAAGGACCATTAATTCCAATGAAAATGTAGATCTGCTATATGCATGACAGATCACAGTGATACAAGATCTTAGTATTTGTACCATATTAAATTCATGTATGGCAGTATTGTACTCATAGTGGGTGCGTCTACATGAGATGCTAGCTGTGCAGTAGCTTTATGACACTGTACAGTAGTGCGTCACAGCACGGACAGTGCTAATATGCTACTGTGCAGTAGTGTCACTAAAAAGGTATTTGCCAGTGCTACTGTGCGGTAACTCTGATTACTGTACATTTATTTAGAATTTGGTTATACAAGGACTAAACTAAACGTGCAGTAACCACTGCACATTAATGAACATTTAGACATGCCCACAGTGAACCATTTTCATTGATACAAAGCTCCTTCTCCCTGGCCAAATTTCATCACGTTTTACTTTAGCTGAGCTAGTACTTGAAAGGCACATGGAATCTGAAATTATTGCTTTGGATTGACTTCACATATATGTTATATTAGTATGTATATTCCTCAGGAACTGAATGAAACAGACAGTTCACTAGCTATTCAAAACTGTTCCTAAATACTTTCACAAAAATCTAGGGCTAGGTACAGACATTCAAAAAGCCCAAGGTGGAATTGATCTAAACTGCACGGTTTTCTGGAAGCAGTGCAATTTAGATTGATAGCAAACAGAACATACATTTATTTGCCCTTTGGTAGGGCTGGGTGCTGCCATTTTTAAACCAGCTTGTGAGTGCTCAGCTTCTGTTCTGTTGTGGGGATAGATTGATTTCTGATCACTTATACCAGTAAAAGTGTAATATCTGTACCTGACCTAGGGGTTTTTTGCCCGTTCATTTTGCCAACCACATAAAGCAGGCAAACAAAAAAGCAAGTTGACTAATCCCAGGGGAGGCAAGAAGGGATATTTTGAATGAAAAATGCTCTCACTGTCTCTCAGCATTGAAAATATGTGACAGACCACATTATGGAGAAGGAGGCCTGTTCGCTACCGATTTAAATGGTTTTAGGATTACATTTATGGTAATAAGAGGACATATTTAAAGGGGCTTTACCTGAACTTTCCCCAGTGACAGTGAGCGCATCTACGCAAGACACTACTACACAGACATTACTGCTCATTTATTTAGTGCTTGTATTAGCAAGTACTAAATAAATGTGCAGTAACTGAAGTTACTCTGCAGTAGCACCAGTGAACGTCTTCTAGGTGACGCTACTGTGCAGTAGTCTAGTGTTATAGCACTGTCCGTGCTCTGACACACTACTACACAGTATTTTTCAGTTACTGCGCAGTCAGCATCTTGTGTAGACATGCCCAGTATTTCTGTTTCACTTAGAAACTGGGGCAACCTTATGAGATCGTTACTTAGACAAGAATCACATACATTTTAGTACTATATGCTAGTTATAAATAATGAAAAATATACTTTGTTGGTGAGAATTTAAAAACTTGAATGAAAATCAATGATATCTGCAGGAAAATGAAAATACTAATAGAAGTCTTATTGATTAGAATACTGTACTGTTCTGTAGTTTGCCACCCTTCTTCGAGCTGTTCCAGGGGAAGCTGATCCAAGGGTCTGAGTAAAATGGGCGTCGGAGCCCAACATTTGACTAATACCACTCACGCCACCCATGCTGGTCATGCCAGGACCGGAAACTACTCTCTCTGTAACAACTACATTATGGGCATTTGATAACTCGGAGGGAATACTTAAACTGCTTTGTACACCTGAAGCTGGTCTAATTACCCTTTCTGTCACCACTACATTTGATCCATCTACCAGATCAGGGATACTCAAAGAAGCGGGAACCCTGGAATTGGGTGTGATTACTCTTTCTGTGACAACAACATTTGACCCATCTGTTATATTGGGGATATCTAGTATGCCACGCAAATCTGAGGCAGGACCAACCACCCTTTCTGTTACCACAACGTTTGGTGTAAGAAGAGGATCAACACTATATGTAGGTGGGCCAGATGTATAAGTCTCAGTCACTCTTACATTACCATGGAGCAAAGGATCAGGTATAGGTCTTGCAGGCTGCATAGCAGATGCAGATGTGTAGGTATTTTCAGTAACAACTGTTGTACTGCCAGCTGTGGGAGGCATTGGTACAGATCCATTAACAATGATAGTGGTTCCAGGTGGTGGCAGATTTAGATCACCTTCAGGACTTGGAAAGGTAGCATTAAGAACTGGAATAGGCTCTATTTCTCTGCCCAAACAGATTTCTGCCAGAGTCTTAAATTTTGATCCTAACCTATCCAAATAGGTGTCATCCATATCTTCACCAATAAAACTGCAACAGCCAATGGAACCAACAGGACTGCCTATTCCTTCATGATCATATATTAGGAGACAATCATTTGCTGGTCGACCTTCATCTTCATCTGCATAGGCAAATGCTTTCTGAAGTTGGAGACAAAGACAAAAAAAGAACTGAGCATTCTTTTTTTTCAGAGTCAGGCAAATAAAGTATCAATCTTTCTTCTGATGTATTTTAAAAGGGATTTAATGTCTTAGTAGCAAAAAAGAAAATGATCTATTCTGAAGCATAATTAGAGGGAGTTATTGTGATTCATCTCTTAACATGTATGCTCCTAAACCCTTGACCATGCTCCATTTTCCATCATCCACTGACCTGTTTCAGCAGTGCTGATAAGATAAGTGTTTGTGCTATTTCAGTGAAGTCAGAATTGAGAGAGTTGGTTTTCATTCTATGTTTATCCATTTACCAGCTGTATATTTGCTGACATATATGCATGTACTCCTACCTAGTGTGGCCATCAATACAGGAGATTCAAAGCAACACTGAGTAAACGTAGTAAAAATGTGGTGGCTATTATTTGTATTAATATTGAAACTAATCTCTACTCAAATGTTTTCAACCCTTTTATACATGCTTTCTGTAAATTCTTAGCACTTCCAGCTTTGGCTAAGGTGAGTACTTGTGAAGAAGGCATTTTTAGTTCAAATATTTATCAGAGAATGTTTGAAAACATATTTTGTTATAACATTTGATATTCAAGTGATCTAGTTAATTAATCTAATAACTTCCATGTTACTATGCAAACTGCATTTTACAACTGGATATATTACTTTCAATTCACATTTAGTTAGTTTGTTAATTAATTAACCTTGTTCATCCATTCATAATATGGATACAATTATAAAACGCAAGATATTGTGCAATAATAATATAAATTATTCATGAAGGATCTACTCAGTATTAGTGATTGAGAGCAATTATTGTTAAGAATATAATTTTAGGAACAATTTGGAATAGCGTATATTCCAAATTTTCACACCTTTAACAGGCAGTTTCACACAGTGAAATGGTAACCTATAGAAAATGAATTATTTGTGGAGCTCTTGTCCTAACCAATACAATGAATAATTATATTAATATTCATTTTGACTATTAATGAAAAATACTCAGTGTATTCTACCACTAGGTAACTTTAATGCAAAACAAATGCTATTGAGTATTCAGAATTTTTATACTATATGTAAAAAAGATTTATATATTGTTATTCTCAGTATGAAGTCTGTTTTAGCTTCAGTGTCTTCTTGCTTCTACCAGTTTAGTACAATTAACTCCTTTAGCTTTGGATTTTTGATTTACAGCCATATGACTGCCATCAGATTTTGATATATTTGTGTGTCTATTAGAAAAAAAGGCAGATGAATTACCTCAGAGAAGTAATTTTCTAAGAAAGTCATATTCATTCCTCCTTCTCTGTACTCTTTTACTGTCCCGCCAAAGCCCCCTTTTCTTTCCATTGTTCCAGAAATTGCACCAGCTGTTGCATAACCTTTAGCTGTTCCATAATCTGTAGTTAGATGGCCAGTTCCAAGCCCTGTAGTTTCTTCAAACCCTGAACCTGCTGTTACTCCTCCTCCGTATGCATTTGTATAAATATCTGAAAGCAGAAAACCATGTTATCCCAATATACATCTGGGGTGGTGGGGGGAAGGGAGTCAGTTAATTAGCTCTTCTGATTAATTTACCATTTGATTTCTAGAAGCATTCTGTAAAAACTAAGCGATCAACTAATGGTAGTCTGCATGGATGTTAAGCATACAGACACTGGTGCTATCATGCTAAACATTGGAATCCAAATAAATACATACCAAAACACATGCACACTCTAATAACTAATTTTCTGTACAGCTTTGGGCATGTATTTGCATGCACACTATGGGATGTGCTTGAGCAAATACTTGATTTGCATATGACTGAAAAATGCCTATGTTTTCAGGTACATGCACAAATTAGGGACTTGCACGAGGATATAAATACATAAATGTATACTGATAGTTTCACTAAAAATTGGTCCTTGTGTCTCTTGGATGTTAAGAGCAGAAAGAACTTTAAATACTTTGCCAAGAAGGGTGCTCTTGTAATCCCTTTTGCATATGCTAGTGATAAAAGCAGAGCGGCTTTCACAGGGAAAATAAGAAATATTAAGCATATAATTTATAGTATTGCTGATGGAAAGGGAAATATTTTGAATCAGATATTAGGGGTGTGCAAAGCAAGCCCTATTTGATTCAGATTCAGCCTGAATCAGGGACAGCAATTCGATTAAATGATTTGGATTACCATCCTTGATTCAATTCGGCCGAATCCAAATCTGAAGATTCGATGCTGATTCAGAGAATCAGTGATTTGGACACAGACACAGCTTTAAAAGTTTTTTTACATACCTTGAGGTACGAGCGTGGCTTGTGAACGCTGCAATACTGGGGCGCATGGAACGTCCCACAGGGGTGCGGGGGGGGAGGGGGGCCTCCACGTGCTCGGCAACAAACCTGGAAGTGGACCGGAAGTACTTCCAGTCCACTTCTGGGTTCGCCGGGGAGCATGCTGGGCCCCGCTCCCCCTTCCCCCTTCCCACACCTCCCTGGCTCAGCAATCAGGTACAGGGGGAGTTCAGGTGCTCGCCCCAGACCCAGGAGGCACCAGTCACTGAGCCAGGAGGGTGGGGGGGGGCAGGGGCCCTGTGCGCTCCCCGGCAGACCTGGAAATGGACCAGAAGTACTTCTGGAAGTACTCCCGGTCCACTTCCAGGTCTGCTGCAAAGCATGCTGGGCAGTCCCCCGGAAGTACTTCCAGTCCACTTCTGGGTTCGCCGGGGAGCATGCTGGGCCCCGCTCCCCCTTCCCCCTTCCCACACCTCCCTGGCTCAGCAATCAGGTACAGGGGGAGTTCAGGTGCTCGCCCCAGACCCAGGAGGCACCAGTCACTGAGCCAGGAGGGTGGGGGGGGGCAGGGGCCCTGTGCGCTCCCCGGCAGACCTGGAAATGGACCAGAAGTACTTCTGGAAGTACTCCCGGTCCACTTCCAGGTCTGCTGCAAAGCATGCTGGGCAGTCCCCCGCACTTCTGTGAGACACTCCATGCACCCCAGCATTGCAGCACTTGTAAGCCTAGAGGCACACAGAAAAAACAATTAAAGCTGTCTCTATGTCCGAATCTCCAAATCTTTCTGAATCTCTCCGAATCAATTCGGAGGGTTCCAGTTCCATTTGGAGAGATTAAAGGGTCCTCTGATATGATCTGGATTTGGAGATTCGGCCACCAAATTGGGCCAAATCTCTGCTGAATCAGGGACCGAAGCTTCACACAGTCCTATCAGATATGGTTTCTTCATAGCGGAGAGGCGTTATTTGCTGAAACGTGGCCACTTATGTTATAAAATCTAAAGAAGGTTAGCATCTGCTTACCAGAAGGGTCAGCAAAGTCACCTGGAGGGGCAGTAGTTGCTGGTAGGAGAATATTTGAAACATCCTAGAAAACAATAGTTTAGCTTGTTTATTTGTGTAATAGTTTAGTCATATAAAGATCAATATTTTGGGTGATTTTCCATATTTTGTTTTCTTTTCACCTTACTCATTTTATAGTTCATGATACATGTTAAAAGGAAATGTAATCCTTTACAAAACCTGGGCCTGATCTTCAGCCCAGGAAGTCAATGGATCTACTTGTCTGAGTAATGGTTAGTTATATCAGGCACCTTTATTTTGACAATAATGCACCATAAAAATCACTGTCATCACCACCACCACCAAATCTAAACTGTACAACAGGCTTAATTTTATGTGCAAATAACATTTTGCTCTTTACAAAGATTGAACTGACCCTGTCTTCTGGCTGTGCTCCTTCTATTCCCCATGAATGAATTGCCCCTTCTGTGTATTCAGGTACGGGCTCAAATCCAATCCCAGCTCCACTTGTAGGTCCCGGTCCACAACCACAGCAATCACACATTGACATCAAAATTGGAATCACTGACAAAGAAAGTCACACATTAGAAAACACCCCTGGAATTCCATCTCTGAATACTTATGTCTACATCTAAATCTCATTTTTCCAAACGGCAGTTGCTCAGCATTATCTGAAAACCTGATCCCTTTGAAAAGATTGCAAATTGAACACACTAAAGCTAGAGCACTCAATATTGATCATCACTTTTGAAAATGTGTATACACTGGTATACCCACCAAGTGAAATTCTGCTCTCCCTTACACTGGCATGAATCTGGACTAGAGTCAGGTCAAGCCCTGCTGCTTGCTGCTGACCAGTGGGGAGGCAAAAAATGTGCCATGTTTAAAACCGTGGTTTTTGCTTCCCTGCCAATTGGGAAAAAACCGCAACCAGGACCCCTCCACTAATCAGTGATGGGGGAGGGGGGGAAAGGGGGGAAGGGCACATGGGGGAACCTGCAAGATCAAAGGAGCCACAGAACGCACCACTTCCGCTGCAAACTTGATACAGCCCTATTTATACATATACATTTTCCTCTGAAAGCATTGTAAAAGACTAAGCAAAAAGAAATTGATTTTACTGAAGTCTGCAGAACAAAAGATATTTCAGATACTGTACCACAGACCTGACTTAGATACCACAGAAGTCAATGGAAACATTCCCATTGACTGCAGTGGACGTTGGAACAGGCTCCAAAGAAATCTTCATAAAGATCACACACACACACAATCCCTTCATATTAAAACAAGTCTAATGAGTGATTAGATATGTATTTCTGGTTGAATGCCCTAATCACTAGGCTACATAGTTATGTTCTCTGTTTCTGGCTCCAGGACTGTTGCATTTTCAGCTGCAGAGTATGCCAGATTCTTCAAAAGAAGGGATAGAGACTTCCCTTTCCTTTACTCTATTTTATATTCTTGTGTTTAGGCCATACTCTTGGAAGATGTGGAAGATGTGGATTTGAATTCCCTTAGACTTGTGTGGAGGGGTACTATAATACAAATCTCCCAAGACCCTAAGTCAGTACTCTATAGACTAGGCAAAAAGTCTAGTCACCACAACCAATCAGCAAGGAGTCCACCATCAGAAGATCACAGAATCATAGGAAAGTAGAACTGGAAGGGACCTTGTGAGGTCATCCAGTTCAGCACCTTGCTCAAGATAGAATCATTTCCCTATAATTACCCTTCAAAAATATATGTGTTATTGAATCCCCCATCAGTCTTCTCTTCCCCAGACTAAATAATCCTAGTTCTTTTAGCTTGCCTCTCAGGCCCCTAATAATTTTTTTTCACTCTTCCTTGGTTTCTTCCCAATTTGTTCACATTCTTTTTTGAAGTGTGGGGCCCAAAACTGAATACAGTACTCCAGGTAAGGCTTCACCAGTGCCTAATAAAGCAGCAGAATCACTTCCCTTGATTTGTAAATGACACTCCTGTTAATATAACTCAGGATGCCCTTGGCTTTTTTTGCAACAAGAACAAACTGTTGGCTTATATTCAGCTTCTGATCCACTATAAACACAAAGTCCTTCACTGTAGCACTGCAGCCCAGCCAACTGTTCACAGTATATATTTGTTCAAGCAATTATTCCAAGCATAGGACTGGTGTCACTGGGTGCATCTACACTTGCTACTAATGCACCTAAAATCCTAAATGAACTCTGGTGCAGTTTTTGCCAGAATTTATTGGTCCTGAGCACAGTGTTTACACATGCACTTGGGACCACAGCATGCTGAGCCGGAGTGGAGCAGCCCCGGCTGGCAGAAGGTTTGGGGAATCAACCTGTGAGCCCATAGCTGCTTTGTCCCAGCTCAATGTGCTGCGGAGAGGCTGGCTGGGGCAAAATGGTGCAACAGTATGGGGCTAGCTGGCAGGCAGCCCCCACACTGTAGCACCCTCATGCCCCAGCCAGCCCTGGTCACTGTCTATACATGCATTGCAGCTCACTAAACTCCACTGTGGGACAATATTTGTCCCTGATGATGCTATTCTACAGTGTAGTTAATTCGTTTACTATACCCTAATAGGTGCACATGTGTAGAGGGTGATTCTTTACTGAGGACCTAATTAGTTGACTTCAGTCAAGCACATGTGTAGATGTACACGCTGTCATCTAGTTGAATGAAGACCATTTTTTCCAGTCATTTTGGATCCTAGGCCTATCCTATAGAGAATCTGCCACTCCACCCAACGTGGTGTTACCCGCAAATTTGCTAAGCCTAGATGGACAAGGTATTCTAGATCTCGAGTGAATAGAGCTGCCTAATGGACAGCTTGACTTAGGTTCCTAGGGCATGTGTACACAAAACAGGAACCCTAAATTGACGTGGAGCCTGGTGCTTGCTCTGCGGCTGTAGGGGCAGCTGCACCCCAAATCATTTAAGGCATATTATACCACCAAATTTCCTACAGCGGCTGGAATTAATGCTCAATACGCCACCGAGGCGTGCAAACACTGACACCATTAAAGCGGTGCAAAAGCATTTAGCCTGCTTTAAAGTGTCATGTACACCCCCCCCCCATTTCATCTACACTCAGCCCTAAGTTCTAGAGAGCAGTGAAAGATCAGACATATTCCTGTGCTTATAATTCATGGTTGGCTGGCTCTAGGAGCTTCCAGGCTCTCTGAATCACTCTTCGATGTGCTTGCCTCTTCCTATACCCAAGATGTCTTTGTATCTCTGTCTATTTGTATCTCTCTTCATAGGCATCTTAGTTTACTGCATACAGAGTCCAATTTAGGATTCCCTCCTGGTGCCAGATACAAATTTTTTATACACTGAGCTACCCACCTGGAGGTGCTTAATGAACCAATCTAGATGTGACTAGTAAAGCCTACTGTTGCCCAGCTTCTACTGTCACTTAAACGTTCCAAAAACTTTCTGATTCTGCTTCAGTTTCCAATGGCTTGAATGGGAGCTGCATATTACCCTTTTGGTAATACTTGAGGGAATAGCTAAAGATAAGGAAAGGAATCATTGCTTTTGCATGTCCTAGATATAAAATTTCTATTATTCAGAAGATGCATCTTTCTTCACCACAGTGACACTGTGCTTCTATAATTCAACAAAAAAGGGCAAATTATTTTAAATGGATTAAACAGAACTTTGGTATAGGAATTTAATTAAATAGGGCACTTAACTGAATACTTACATACAAGTATTAAACCACCAAGAAACATCAAGCCAACAGCAGCAGCACTAAGTGTAGTAGGTCCACCTAGTCTTGCTC
>NW_005841855.1:5137440-5139245 GCF_000455745.1 Alligator sinensis | reverse complement strand
CGCCGCTGCCGCCACCAGTGCCGCCGCTGCCGCCACCAGTGCCGCCGCCAGTGCCAGTTCCACTGCCTTTAATAATAATTACTCTGGTAGCACTCTCTGTACATCTTCTGCTGCTATCACAGCGACAGGCTCTGACGGGTATTAGATGTGGTTGTACACATCTTCTACCTCTCCTATCTGTCACATAGACAGGGATTTTATAAACAGCATATTCTATATTCTGAGCCACCAGCTGTGCAGAACAATCTGGAAAAAAGAATAAAAGAAATGTTAATAGATTTAGGATTCTGCTTTAGAATCACTCTGTTCTAGAGCTTCTGTGACTATTCATTATTACAGTGTTCACAGTACAAAATACTATACTAAAGAACAAGAAGGCACCTTCCTGCTACACTCCTCCTTACAGTCATTCTTTAGTCACAACCATTTTTTTTAGGTTGAACTTTCATGTTCTTAGGCCAAAGGTGACTTATTTTAGGAAAATCTGAGTTAAATAAGTTCAACAACTTTTTGGTTTGTGGTATATAAAAGGGAAATAGTGGGGTAGTCAAAGTACTGAAATCTGGGGGCAGAGTAGAGAGAATTAAATAAGACCATAGGAGTTGCAAGAGAGAAAATAATGAGATGATCCATTGAAAGTTTGATTTTCTATGCACAAATGTCAGGAGTTTTCTGAGTAAACAGGAAGACTTAGACATTCATGACTTAATCAGCATTACAGACATTTGGTGGGATAAATTGCAGTACTAGAAGATTTTTACATAAGGGCATAGTCTGTTTAGGGAGAGGAGGCAGCAGAAAAAAAGAGGAGTTGCAATATGTATCAAGAATACACACTTGCTTTGAAGTTCAGGAATAGGTGAGAGGAAGCCTTGTGAAATGTCTCTGGAGGTTGTTAAAAAGCGGGATAGAACAGTAGTGATGTCATGGTAGGGGTTTAACTTCAAAACATCTAATCAGGGGGAGGAGGTAGATGCAGCTTTCTGAGCAACTAGCAGAAGCATCCAAAGGTTAGAGCTTGATTTAAATGGGACACTCTAATTATAGAGAACCCATTGGAAAAGCAGTAAGGCAACATAGCAACTTAAAAAGTCCATCAGGGCTTTGGAACACATTGGTAACAACTTTTTGTTTAAAAAAATGAAGGACATTCCTATGGAACTAGTTTAGATTTCTTTCTAACTAATGGGGGAAAGCTGGTCGGAACTTGAAAGGTAGAAAATAATTTGGGTGAAAGTGATCTTTAAATGACAGGAGTCATTATTCTAAGAACAGGCATGAAAGAGAGAAGCAGAAAGAAATAATAGATTAAAAAAAACAACCTTCAACAAATTTGAGAATTGGTAGGTAGGGCCTTAAGAACATTACCTAAAGCATAAGGAGAGCTAGCAGTTGCAGAAAAAAAAACTATATTGAAGCAGAATAGCAAAGTATGTGATGCAAATAAAAGCTAGGAAAAAAACAGTAAGTTACCATTACCAGGCACACTTTAGTAGCCCCATATCAAAAAGTTGAAAAACCAAAAAACACATCCATGACTACAAACATAGCACAAATATTGATGAATAAAATCAAAATGGCTAATGGGCACAATCAATTTCAGCTAAAAAAGGACCTAAAAAGCAACATGAAAAAGTTTTTATAAAGTTTTATAAATACATCTGAAACAAGAAAAAGTAAGATAAAAGAAAGTGTTCCATCCCTAAAGTGAGGTAATGATGGAGAAAAGGCTGAAGAATTCAATACCTTCTTTGCTCTTCCCAAGAAGTATATTGTGACAAGGAACACAGAATGGAATAGGGAAA
>NW_005841855.1:5080356-5137369 GCF_000455745.1 Alligator sinensis | reverse complement strand
AGGGAAAGAATAAAGTTAAAGAACATTTAAATAGCACAGTTGCATTAAGTCAACAGGGCCTGACAAACCGAAAACTATCTGTAAAAAAGAGAGAGAAAGGAGGACTGCGGGAGTTATAGACTAGTTAGTCTGACTTCAGTTCCTAACAAGACACTAAAACAAATATTTAATCAATTTGTTATAATTACATATTGAAAAATATAGTGATTAGAGAGAGCCAATATGAACTTGTCAAAAAGATTTGTTAAGTCTAATGGATAAGGAAGAAACAACAAATGTTTCTGATCTTGAACACTGAAACGCGCATATGAGATTTTTGTAAATAAACTAGAAAAATATGATCTGCTGAAATATCCATTGGGAGAGGGAAGAGGTGCATAACTGGTTAAAAATAAAAGTACTCATAGACCAGGTACAGATATTCAACAAAGTCAAAGGCAAAATCAATCAAAACTTCCTGGGTTTCTCTCTGCTGCATAGAATGGATCAGGAGTGACCAAAACAGATGTGCTCCCTTTGGGAGTGGGGGAGGGAGAAATGCAGATGCCTACACTGGCCAAGGTGAGCAGGCTAGGGGTGATCTCACATGCCTCCCAGCGTGCCAGAGACTGTGCAAGGGCAGCTAAATGCAGCCAATTGGCAGGTCACCCCTGGTTGGATGCCTGGCACACCCCTGCGAACCCCTGGCTGTCAGTTGCAGGGAGAGGGGGAGCCAGCACAGAATCTCTCCCCCAGCCCCCTTCCAGCCACTGGGGAAATGGCTGGCACACATCCGCAGAGTTACCGGGTGCTGAAGATGCCTGACTGCAGCCTCCTCTTTCAGCTCACATGCTGGGTGCTGCAGCAGCTAGGCCAGCTGCTGGGACAAGCTTGATGTTGCCGGGAGAAGGAGCAGAGGCAGGTTCTCTAGGAGGAGCCAGCTGCAGGCTGGTCATAGGCTGCATCAATGCTGCTGGCAGAACAGAGTTGCCTTGGCTCTGGCTGCACCTGGGTCAGCCTGCACCTACCTGCCCTGCAGCTCTGCAACCATCCCAGGGCTGCCCCAGTCAAGCAGCACATGAGGCAGCTGCGTGGGGCCCAAGTTCACCAGCCAATGCACTGCGAGAAGGGAAGCGGCCCCAGTCCTGGGACATCAGGTAGCCACCACCTGTGCACCATGCATCCCCCTCCTCAAAGAGACAGCAGCCTGTCTGGCAGCAAGGAGTCCATACCTCCTCCCTCCATGGCCAGGGTGTGGATCGGGCCCCCTCTTACTTCCCTCCCACCTTTGATCTTCCTCAGCAGCAGCTAGATGCGAGCCTTGCCTCTTGCAGTATACAGCACAGGGGTGGGAGTGGGCACAGGCACGGCTTGGTGTGTGGGGGAAGGGGCCCCAACTCCTCTGCTCCTGGTTGTGGGAAATCCATAGGGAAGGGAAGGGAAAGATTAAGGGACAGGGGCAGGCCCTGCTTCAGTTTATACTCTGTGTGCGAGACCCTTGCCTTCGTGCCAACCCCTTCATGTGTGTCCCAGTGTGGAGGTGATTGTCTTAGCAGGAAAACAGGCACCAGGTCTTTTTCTTTCCTCTTTATGAAGTAGAATTAGGCCCCCCAGACCCAACCAGGTAGAGGGACCCAGGAAGAGGGCACCCAGACCCAGCTTCCCCCCAACTCATTGATCAGCCCAGCAAAACTTCGTTCCCCAGGGGGTGGCTCAGTCAGCAGGGGAGGGGGGAAGCCCCCATCATGCACCCCTCCCAGCTGTCTTGACTGGGTTTGGGGGTCTCCACTCTGCACCTGCACTCTGCACCTCTGTTGCATGTCCTGGCTGACAGGCACAGGCAGGACACTGAGATATGGACAGGGGCTTATCTGGCTGTGTCTGTGACAGCCCAGGATAGGGCTGGCCTGGCACTTGGCCAGAGCAGATGAGCACAAGCTGAGGCTAACCCACCCACCCTTCATGGGGGGGGGTAGTGGGGGGCCTGAAAAGCACCCTGGGGTGCTGGCAGACTGTGACCTAACTTGAGTCAGGAGGGAATCTGGGACAGAAGTTCGATAGACTGATCTAACCAAACCAATTAAATCTCATACTACATTTGGACACACCGGAGGGCAGGGAACAGCTACAAGCAGATCTGGACAGGTTAGACAAATGGGCAGAAAACAACAGAATGCAGTTCAACAAGGAGAAATGCAAAGTGCTGCACCTAGGGAGGAAAAATATCCAGCACACCTACAGCCTAGGGAATGACCTGCTGGGTGGCACGGAAGTGGAAAGGGATCTTGGAGTCCTAGTGGACTCTAAGATGAACATGAGTCGGCAGTGTGATGAAGCCATCAGAAAAGCCAATGGCACTTTATCATGCATCAGCAGATGCATGACGAATAGGTCCAAGGAGGTGATACTTCCCCTCTATCGGGCGCTGGTCAGACCGCAGTTGGAGTACTGCGTGCAATTCTGGGCGCCGCAATTCAAGAGGGATGCGGATAACCTGGAGTGGGTCCAGAGAAGGGCCAGTCATATGGTTAAGGGCCTGCAGACCAAGCCGTACGAGGAGAGACAAGCTAGAAGAGAGCAGATTTAGATTGGACATTAGGAAGAACTTCTTCACAGTTAGAGTGGCCAGGGTCTGGAACGGGCTCCCAAGGGAGGTGGTGCTCTCCCCTACCCTGGGGGTCTTCAAGAGGAGGTTGGATAACCATCTAGCTGGGGTCATCTAGACCCAGCACTCTTTCCTGCCTATGCAGGGGGTCGGACTTGATGATCTATTGAGGTCCCTTCTGACCCTAACATCTATGAATCTATGAATCCATCCAGGTCTATCTTGATTGGGTTCTGCCATTTTTAAACCAGTCTACATACACTGAACTTCTGTTCTGTTATGTGTTTAGACTAATTTTTGATCACTTATATCTGTTTATGTGTAATTTCTATACCTATCCATATAATACTTATCAATGGTTTTCTGTCAAACCGGGTAAATGTTCCATGTGGTGACCCACAGGAGTCTGTCCCAAGGCTGATTCTACTCTAAATTTCATTTCAGCTTGGGCAACAGAAGAGAGAGTACACTTATAAAATTTGGAGATGACAATAAGCTGGGAAGGTTTGCAGTACTTTGGAGGACAGTATCAAACTTCATAATGATCTTATATATTGTAGAGCGGATCCAAAAATCAACATGATGGAAGTCAATACAGACAAGTGCAAAGTGCTATACCTAAGAAGTGAAAATTCAGTGTAAAAAGCAAAATGCAGAATTATTGGCTTATCAGTAATATTTGAGGAAAGAATTCAGAACTTGTAGTAAATGACAAAGTAGGTATAAGTTAATAACTTAATGTTATCACAAAAAAGGAAAGATAAAGTATTCCCCTTGTCTCCTAGCATGAAGGAAAAATTTTATTTATGTGACAATTAATTATAAAAAAATAACTTTCCTTACCATTTATGGATCTGATACTCCATACTGTGTGAGGCTGACCATCTATGCTAAAGGTATATGGGGAACCATCTTGCTCTTGTGCTGTGATAACGATTGATGGTGTGTCCATACACATATCCCTCACTTCAGTATTAAGAGTTGGACAGTCACTACTGAAATCTTGAACTCTAAGCACAATGGTACCAGTGGCAGTTCTTACAGGAGCACCTGTAACAATAAAGAATCTCTGTTATAATATTTAGGTTGTTATAATATTTAGGATATCAGCACCAAGCTATACATATTTTTATTAATTATTTATGCTGAAGTCTAAAATGCAGCAAAATCAATGCTTTTTCTAAATTCTATAATTCAAGAATCAACCTAAATCTGGAAAGCTTCAGCCTATTTTGAAAAAGTAGGCTTGTTTGTCATTTTAGAAGCAGTACAAAGAAGATGTTGTTTTTACCTTTTCTCTCTTCATTATGAAACCATTTATTTTAAAACTAAATAAATGTTTATGATGTCCTTTCTTTCCTACAGGTAATATGTATACACACACACACGTGTGTGTATACACATGCACACACATATACATATACATGCATACACACACACCATATTTACTATAAGGGGCTGATCTCATAAACAACTCTGTATATGCACTACTTCTACAATTAAAGTTATTTCCAGGGGGCTGCTAGGAATCCTTTTCCAGTGAAGCTATAATGGCATACTATACCAGTAAAACACACCTGTAGAAGCAGCTTCAAAAATAAAGAAAAAAAACACATTTAGATGTAGGGGCAAACTATTCTTTGAGAATGACACTTGGTCCCCTTCCTTTGATTCTCTGGCCCCTGGCACACATTACAGTTATGGCATAATTAACTTCTGAATTGTTCCATAAATAGTAACAGTGGCACATATTCACTGAATGTGTGGTGCCTTAAAATGGAAAAAGGAAAGGTAGAGATTCATCTTTATATGCTAACTAAATAAAATATATATAGAGAACACAAACTTCCATGAACTCAACTTCACTTTATCTGTGCTGTGAAAAAGGACGTTCAGAAAGCAGAGTGTAAGAATGAGAGAAAAATTAAAGTATAAAAGACAAGAGGGGAAAGGGGACAGAGAAACATGGGGGGAGAATAGCAAACCAGACACAAAGATACTCAACAAAAAATGTGAAACATTATTGTGGCTGGTTTATATGGCACCATAAATTGACATGTAGCATGCTTCATCTTGTCGATTCTGGCAATTAGTTAATTGTCAGCATCCAGACCTGGGCAGACCCTGGTTTGGAACCTGGTGGGGGTCTACCTTGCTCCTGATGCTGACAATTGCTAATTGCTGGCAGCAGGACATTGGCTGGCTGGAACCTTGCAGGTTTGCTGTAGGGCTACAGGGCAAGGCTCTATGTATGTTCCAGACAATGGTAAGCCTTAGGAGGCTTCCTGGGACCTGACTGTCGGCCCCATCCCTAGACAGACCCAGGTTTGGAATTGGATCCAGGGCTGTCTGGGGCTGATACCAACAACTGGCTGATTGTCAGCACTGGCCTGGATAGCCCTAGGTCCAAGTACTAACTCCTGATAGGGGGAAAAGCTAGTTTTTCAACTGAATAAAATTTTTTCATGAAAAATATCTGCTCACCAAACATTTATCATTTTCATTAAAATATTTCAAGTTAAATCTCAATTTTTTTACTCATAATAAGAATTGTAATGCTTTAGGAACATTATTTGCTTCCTGTGTCTCTTTTCCCAATCATTTGGGACCCACCCCACCAGCTATGGCTTCCACCACAGCTTTATAACAGTGGCTGACTTGAAGATATACAGCTTCTTCTTCTCAGGAGGGGAAGACTGCAATATATTGTGGACAGTTAGTTCAGCTGTGGATCCCACCCAAAGAGAATGGTGACTGGAGGAATGAAATGCACCTCCTATTTTGGGCAGAAATATTTTATTCTTCAGCCAAAACATTTTGGATTTTAAATTTTAAGTAAAAAAAAAAAAATCACGTTTTTTCCCATGGAATAACAGTTATATCTTACATGTTTTGTTCAGAAAGCGTGTTTAGCATGATACATTATGAGTACTCAAATACTGGAGTGGGAAGTTGCTTGAACCAAATGAAATTCTAACCCCCCTCCATTTTCTTACCTGTAGTAATAGCCAGAACTTCTGCTCTGTATTCCCCCTTGGTAAAAAAAGTTGACTGCTGATTAATTGATTTCCTCACAGTGATTTTACCACTGTATGAGTCGATCTGACATACAGTTGCTGGATCATATGCCATGGTATACCTGTTTACAATTTACAGACATTTTCAGAATTATGTTAAATACAGAGCCAGATACTCAGCTTGTATATATTAGCATAATTTTACAAGCTTTACTGGAGAAACACATAATGATATATCCCCAACTTGGTTTTTATGAAAAATTTTCATCCTCAGTTTAATCTATAGTAAAATTTAACATGTAGGATAAACACAGAAATACAAAAAAGTATCCTAACAGTGACATGATAACATTCATCGGACCTTAAAAATACACAGCATCATAATCTACATACTGTCTATCCTTTATCAAATATAGTTAGGATATTCAGCCATTCAGAGGATCCAGCAACAATTTAAATCTGAACAACAGAACCCATATGCTCTTTCTCTGGAATTCCTGCCAAACTTTAACATTACATAATTTGTTATGTTTTTAATAATACTTGTCATTTTGAGGTGCTTTTATATTCAGTGGACTCTTTTTCATATGCAGCTACTGGGCTGAGGAAAGCCTATATATTCACCCAGGGCAAGTACTTGTCCAAACTTAATATAAACAATCAGTGTTATTTCAATAAATAGCACTATCAATGCTGTGATACTAGCACCCCCAAATTATCTAGCTCCTCTTACTTTAAAAACTTTGAATAGTTCAGACTACTATCAGAAGCTAAACTAGCCAATTTTAGCTGTAAGGATTTGCTCAAGCTCAAGGCTTGCCTGACTGGGTCCAACTAGGCCTGAGTACCTGGTTGGCTGAAGAATGACAGGCCTCAGAATATAAGCCCAGCATTTTTAAAGGACTCTGATAGCTCATTATGGAACAACTTGTAATGCTGTGCTTCCCCAGCTTCTGATTGCTTCCATTTTTTTTTCCTGGCTCCTGTCCTGTTTCCTAGCTTCCTAAGAGCCTTGTCACACATTACATTTAGGATGTGTTAACTGCATTTAAAATGTGAAATCTGTACATTCAAGCAGGAAAACACATGCTAAGTGTTACTGTAGCATAGTAAAATTAGGCCTTTTTGGGCAAGGATTATCTCCAGATCATGGCAAGTAATATGTGTTTTGCTAACATCCAGATGCTCCACGGAGATAATATGAGTGGTCCTTACCAGATCCAGTGCAGCAGGGGACTGGAACTAACAATCAGCTATTTGTTGGTCCCAGTTTCCACAGCATGCTGGAACTTTGAACTGGCTTCCCTGGGGTGCTGTTTGTCACTCCCAGCCCACTGGAGTCATCCCTGGCAGCTTCCAGAGGTGTTCACTTCCCAGATATGTTATATTTAGATCATAGTAAGCATTAATTTGTGACTGCTCAGAAAATTTCTAGGGTCAGTAATGCTTGCTATGATATAAATATAATGTGCAAAGGGCTCAACGTGACAATGGCTATAAATGCTAACACTATGCTAGTTGGAAGAGCACTCCCACTCTTGCTCCCACCAGTTACATTCAGAAGCATGGGATCTAATAGTAACTAGTCTGTTTCGTAGCTACTATTAGGAGTCTTGAAAATGAAAGGAAATAGCCACCATGATATTAACTAGCCCTCATCAGTTTTAGGTTCTAAATAGCAGCTCTTTGAGATCAGCTTCCCCTCCATCATTTCTGGCATCAATTGTTAGGCAGTTAGAACTACATGGCAAAGTAGACTGATGAACTGAAAAATGCTCTGCACTTAAGATGTTTATGCTCTTAACCTATATGCAAATAATTGTTGGCTAAAATGTAAGCAAACAGCAAAACATTGGGACTGGCAGTGATTTATGTCTCATCTACGCTGCATGAATAACAGCATGTTTTAGACTGAGTCAACACACCAACTAGATACCCATGCAGCTACTATGCACAGGGTCCAACTTTACAAAGGCATATAAATAACCATATGTTAGCTCACAAAGCTATGGGGAGATGTGGACACACCGGAGGGAAGGGAACAGCTGCAAGCAGATCTGGACAGGTTGGACAAGTGGGCAGAAAACAACAGAATGCAGTTCAACAAGGAGAAATGCAAAGTGCTGCACCTAGGGAGGAAAAATGTCCAGCACACCTACAGCCTAGGGAATGACTTGCTGGGTGGCACGGAAGTGGAAAGGGATCTTGGAGTCCTAGTGGACTCCAAGATGAACATGAGTCAGCAGTGTGACGAAGCCATCAAAAAAGCCAATGGCACTTTATCGTGCATCAGCAGATGCACGACGAATAGGTCCAAGGAGGTGATACTTCCCCTCTATCGGGCGCTGGTCAGACCACAGTTGGAGTACTGTGTGCAATTCTGGGCGCCGCACTTCAAGAGGGATGCGGATAACCTGGAGAGGGTTCAGAGAAGGGCCACTCGTATGGTTAAGGGCCTTCAGACCAAGTCCTACGAGGAGAGACTAGAGAACCTGGACCTTTTTAGCCTCCGCAAGAGAAGGTTGAGAGGCGACCTTGTGGCTGCCTATAAGTTCATCACGGGGGCACAGAAGGGAATTGGTGAGTATTTATTCACCAAGGCGCCCCCAGGGGTTACAAGAAATAATGGCCACAAGCTAGCAGAGAGCAGATTTAGATTGGACATTAGGAAGAACTTCTTCACAGTTAGAGTGACTCTTTCCTGCTTATGCAGGGGGTCGGACTCGATGATCTATAGAGGTCCCTTCCGACCCTAACATCTATGAATCTATGAAAAACATTTTTAAAGAAAGTTTTAACTAAGCAAATTAGGCACATATCAGATAGGATGGTAGAGTACTTGGGACATTAAATGCCAGAGTTTGGAGTCTTTATTCAGGCAAAAACCCCATTGGCATCAAAAGCATTTCATGAATACAATCTAAGGATAGAAGGATTTGGCTCTATTTGCTCCAAATCTAGACTACTGCTAACGTTATATGATGTAATACTAAAAGCAGGCCTGTCCCTGAGAACCCTTACTAATACTGGTAAGTACGACTGATATCCATTGAACCAGACCATAGTTGTATGACACAATATCATACAGATGTTTGGCTTCACATATTGTTGCCTGCATAACAGAAAGTTTCCAAACTCTGTCTGTTCCTATCATGCAAGTGTACATTTATCTATAAAGATACACATGCATTAAGGAACCAATAATGCATACTTTAATCAGTTATAAAATAGCTATTGTTTTAAGTCAGAATAGATTTAGAGCTATGTTTTTTTATTACAATTTGAGGTGGCTATAACTTCATACATAGGTTACTTAACACTCCCCATTATAAAACACGTTGCTTTGTTGGTGTTATTTTACCAGATTTAACAAATACATTGTTTATGTTCATTTCAAATGTGAAAGGTCCCTAGAGAAAAGAAACCTTGACCAATGAAATTCCATTCTGGTGTAACTGAGTTATAAACTACTGGAAACTATTTCCCTTCTCATGCACATGAGACTGATAACAGTTTGGGGGTAGTTTATTAAATCACAAGTAAACACGAACAGTCTAAATAGCTGGGTCCTTGCTACCATCAAAAGAGCAACAGCAGTAGTAGCAGCTAGGGCTGTGCGAGGCTTCGGACAGAGCTTTGGATCTGGAGAAGCTTTGGATGCTTCAGGGTCCGAAGCAGCACATCCAAGGCGAAGCACTGGCCTCGTTTGGCTTCCTGAAGCGCTTTGGAGCTGCCTCAGAGATCCGGCCATAGGGTATAATGGGGAAACAATGAAATATCTATAACTTTGTTGTTTTTTGTCTGATTTGGATGAAATTTTCAGGAGTGGTAGACTCTGCAGAGAGGATAAATCTTTCCATGTTTCAAGAAGATCGGTGCAGGAGTTTGGGGGGAACAGCACCCCAAATTCTTGAAAGCAAAACTCCTGTCACGTTTAGGCGTTACAACACAGCACAGTGAAAACTGGTGTGAAAACTGGAGTGGTAGTTCTTACTGAGGCCACGAAGCCTGTCAAGTTTCACAGAGATTGGTGTAGGGGTTTTGGGGCAACTGTACCCCAAATTGTTGAAAGCAAAACTCCTGTCATGTCTGTGTTACGACACAGGGGGGGTCAAAACTGCAGGGGTGGTAGCTCTTGCTGAGGTCACAAAGTCTGCCAAATTTCAAGAAGATCGGTGCAGGGGTTTGGGGGGAACTGCCCCTCAAGCTGCAGACAAGCAAAACTCGCGCCATGGGTGCTGTGGGACTGACTCTGTCTGTGTTGGGGTGCGGACACTGCTGCAGCCCTGGCTGCTAAGCTACTGTGTTACCAGTTACCAATCAATCAATCAATCACGATTCACTCAGGGACCAGTTCAATACACAGGACCTAGCTACTACATAACGACTTAACGAGCATCAATTAGCACCTACAAAACCAGGCTAAGGAGAGGAAAGAAGCAATACAGACAACTGCTCCAAGATGGACACAGTCTTGGCACCAGTTTTGTCTGTCGGCAGCTAGGGGTGCAGGGCCCCAGAACCCCCCTGCACCAATCTTTTCGGCAGCTGGCAGGCATCACAGCAGGGGCCACCATCCCTGCAACTGTCACCCTGCTGTGCCTTAGCACACGCAGTGTCATCCAAGGCACAAGTTTTGCTTGCCTGCAGCTTGAGGTGCAGTTTCCCCCAAGCCCCTGCACTGATGTCCTTGAAACTTGGCAGGCTTTGTGGCCTCAGTAAGAGCTACCACCCCTGCGGTTTTGACCCCCCTGTGTTGTAACACCCAGCCGTAACATGAGTTTGGCTTTCAAGAATTTGGGGTACAGTTTCCCCCCAAACCCCTGCACTAATCTTCTTGAAACTTGGCAGTTTCATGCACTCAGCACAAGCTACCATTCCTGCAAGTTTCATCCAAACTGGACACAAACAACAAAGTTATAGATAGTTAATTGATTCCCCATTATACCCTATGGCCAGATCTCCAAGGTGGCTCTGAAGCTCTGGAGCCACTTCAGCTGGATCAAGGCAGAAACCTGGTCTGGAGCTCCGGATCGGATTGCGGCCATCTGAAGCGGCTGGATCCGAAGCTGGATCAGATCGCTGCCGACTCGTACAGGCCTAGTAGCAACACATTACGCAAGCAACACGGGAGATGCTGCAGCAACTGTGTTAACTAGTTCCATGGTTTGGAGGAGAGGCTTCTGTTTTAGCCCTTTTGCACTGAGTTCTCAAATTCTCTCACCAGTATTCAGGATGATTACTAGAGAGAGGCCCCAAAAAAGTAAAGACAGCCTTACCTGACGTTTGTGGCAATTTGTCCAGTGTCCTCATCTGTGGCTGAATATATTCCCAAAACCTGATTAGCTGACATGCTTCCTGATACAGGACAGGTCATTGCTGATGGATAAAATCTTGGTCCCTCAATCACATTTTGCACCTCGATAACACAGGGAATTCCAGTTTGTTGGTAAGAAGCAGCTACAGAACTGTGGAATGCGTTTACGTTTCTAACAGCAATACTCAGTGGGCGAGTTGACAAGTGTTCATAATTCAGTTCCTAAAATGTAAGAAACAATGAAACAGGAACCAAGTCATATCCACACATTCTTATTTTATGCATTCATTGGTGTATATGTATATCTATATCTCTGTATGCAACTGTAGCTGTATGCAGCTGTACCTTGACTTTCAAGGTATCTTGAAAGTCAAGCGTGGCTGATTTGTGAAAGGGTCTGCTCCAGGGAAAACCAGTAAAAGTAAAGCTGGACAGTAGGATATGCCTGTTTTGCCAAACTCAAATTGCACAAGAATAAAGCTGCTAGTGAACTTTTGGAACCCAGCAGGGTAGGCATATCCCCTGTCTCTGAGGTCATAACACAAATAGCCAGCCTGTTTGGCCATGCAGCCACCCAATGTACTTCAGCTCCATGACTGTGCAGGAGGAGCTGAAGCCCATTGGCCATACAAAACTCCTGGACACTTGGAGCGCATCCAGATGAGTGCACACATGTGGTTTGCAGTGCCTCAAAGCTGAGGATGATGTAACTATAGTCACATAAAGGTACTAGGCCCTCGTCACAAGATTATAACACTACTTCAGTGAATGTTTGCTTTCTTTTTCAATTTACTAAACTAAATCTAACAATAAATTATAGAAATATTATTTTAAAATATTCATGTTTTTATTCAAGCCAGTTCCTAACTTATGTGGAGGACAACTTTCTGTTCCAGAGGTGAAGGATACAATTAGGGAATCATCTATCTTAAATCTTGTCCTGACTAACAGGGATGAATTGGTTGAGGTGATGGGTAACTTGGGAGGAAGTGATCATAATACAATAGAATTCCAGATCCTGGGACAGGGAAAGCATTGAGGTCAGCAACATCAGGATGCTAGATTTAAAAAAAATGTGGATTTCATTTGATTCAGGAGTTAATAGACATGGTGTTATGGGTGGACAGATTGAAGGATAAAGATGTTCAGGAGGGCTGGGAGCTTCTAAGTGGTACAGTATTGGAAGCCCAACAAGAAACTGTCCTGACATGATGGAAACCCATGAAGAATGGCAAGAGACCAATGCGGCTGCCCAGGCTGCTTCTAGGATGCCTCAAATGCAAAAGGGAAGCATATAGGCAGTGGAAGAATGAACAGATCATGAAGGACATGCACCAGCAAATATCAAGCACCTGCAGGAACAAAATCAGGAAGGTAAAGATAAAGAATGAGCTGCACCTGGCAAAGGGTCTTAAGGACAACAAGAAGAGGTTCTATAAGTATGTTGGCCAGAAAAGGAGCAAGGAAGCTGTGGGTCCTCTGTTAAGAAGGTAGGGGAACTTCTAACTGAAGTTGCAAAGAAGGCAGAGCTACTTAATAGCTATTTTGCTTCAGTCTTCACAAACTTAATTAAACTTCAGCCAGACACCTAATAAGGATTATCTAGGTAAGGAAGAGGCAAACTGAAGGAGGAGATAACAAAAGAGATTGTCAGGGAGATTTTGTTGAGTCTGAATGAATTCAAGTCAGCAAGGCCAGATAAACTTCATCCCAAGGTATTGGTGGAAGAGATCTCAGAATCCTTCGCAATGATCTTCATGAAGTTATGGGAGATAAGCCAGGTACCAGAGGACTTGAGAAGGGCCAATGTAGTGCCTCTCTTTAAAAAAAGGCAAAAAGGAGGACCTGGGAAACTTAACTTCAATACCTGGAAAGTTAACTGGAGCATATCCTAAGGATGGCCATTTGCAAGGCTCTGGAGGATGAAAGGCTGATCACAAGGAGACAGCATGGATTTATGAAACATAAATTGTGTCAAAGAAGCTTGATCTCCTTTGACAAAGTAACTACTTGGGCAGATGAAGGGAATGCTGTGGATATACTGGACTTCAGCAAGGGTTTTGAAAGGTCCCACATGACCTTCCTGTAAACAAACTGGAGAAATATAGGCTAGATTAAACTACTACAAGGTGGACAGATAATTGACTCAATAGCTATAAGGAAAGAGCAATTTTTAACAGGTCCATGTCAAAATGGTGGGAGGTTTCAAGTGGAGTCCTATAGGGGGTTAGTCCTGGACCTGGTATTGTTCAGGATTATTATTAACTATTTGAATGCTGACATAGACAGGTTCTGGCGCAAGTTTTCTCCTGGAACAGATATTTTTGGTCCAGAAGAAAATACTGGAACATCTTACACTCATGGTTTCTACTGGGAGAGCAGCAATTCTCCTGGTAGAAACAAAATGCCTGTATATAGCCCTTAACACGGTCAATGGCATACTAGGGTCTATCCTGGTAAGAGGGCTTTTCATGGAGGTACAAAAAATACCTTCTTTAGCAAGGACTGCCAGTCAGTGTGGAACAGATCATAACTGCTTCCACACCCAGGGTCTTTTGGGAAATGTCCAGGTCTACCAGCAGTGTGTGATAATTTTCATAGACATTTCATAGACATTTCATAGACATTAGGGCTGGAAGGGACCTCGGAAGATCATCAAGTCCAGCCCCCTGCCCAAAGGGCAGGAAGTCAGCTGGGGTCATAGGATCCCAGCAAGATAAGCATCCAGTTTCATCTTGAAGGTGTTCAATGAAGGCGCTTGAACCACCTCCGGTGGCAAGCTGTTCCAGACCTTGGGGGCTCGGACAGTAAAGAAATTCTTCCTTATGTCCAGCCTGAAACGATCTTGAAGTAGTTTGTGACCATTCGACCTCGTCATCCCTTGGGGCGCTCTGGTGAACAAACGTTCCCCCAGATGCTGGTGGTCACCCCTGATAAACTTGTAGGTGGCCATCAGATCACCCCTAAGCCTGCGCTTTTTCAGGCTAAAGAGCCCCACGGCTCTCAGCCTGTCATCGTAGGGTCTGCTTCCCTGACCTCTGATCATGCGCGTGGCTCTTCTCTGGACTCTCTCAAGCTTCTCCACATCCTTTTTGAATTGTGGAGCCCAAAACTGGACACAGTACTCCAGCTGCGGCCTCACTAAGGCCAAGTACAAGGAGAGAATGACGTCCCGGGATTTGTTTGAGAAGCATCTATGGATGCAAGCCAGCGTTTTGCTCGCTTTACTAGCCGCCGCATTGCATTGCAGGCTCATGTTCATCTTGTGGTCAAAGATGACCCCCAAGTCTCTTTCTTCCATAGTGCTACCTGTCTTCTGGTGTGGATGC
Source organism: Alligator sinensis (assembly GCF_000455745.1). Lineage (NCBI taxonomy): Eukaryota > Metazoa > Chordata > Crocodylia > Alligatoridae > Alligator > Alligator sinensis. The sequence goes on along the minus strand of NW_005841855.1, from coordinate 5,123,122 downwards.
TTTGCCCCAAAGTTTGGTGTCATCGGCGAACTTGGCCAGTCCGCTTCTGACTCCAGTGTCCACATCATTAATGAAGATGTTGAACAGTATGGGTCCAAGGACAGAACCTTGGGTGACCCCACTGGTCACAGGACACAACGATGAGTGACTTCCATCAATTACTACCCTCTGGGTCTGACCCCGGAGCCAATTTTCCAGCCAGTGTATCGTGGAGGACCCAAGGCGACAATTGGCCAGTTTCTCCAAGAGGTGATCATGGGACACCAGATCGAAGGCTTTTTTGTAGTCAAGATATATGACATCAATCTCAATACTCTTGCACGCTATGCTCAAAGAATGCAAGATGAGTGTGGGATTCTAGATGTCATCTGTGCAGGTGAAGCAGAAAAAAGGCTTCTACCCCCTTTCCACAACAGCAAAAATGGAAGTAGGATCTGGCTCTCAATATTAGAGAAATGTCTATTTTTAATGAGTAAATTATAATATTTGTGCATTCTTACCTTAATAACTCTCAGAATTCCCTGATTTGTTGCTGGATCTGTAACTATTTCAAAGCAGTTGTCTTCATTGCCAGATAAAAAGTAAAAGTCCGCCAACCAATTGTTTGAAAATTCTTCATCAGCATCTATAGCTTGTATCCGTAACAGTTCTGAACTAAGTGAATTTTCTGAAATGCTTGCTGAATACTAGAACAACAGATACACACTGTATTAACAAGCAGTCAAGGCATCTTATTATGGAGAAAATATGGTTACAGTGAAGCGACAGCGTATTTATTTTTGAAGAACATTTTTGTCATAATCAACACTAATTCAAAAATACCACATGCTGCATATGGGACATTGACACACATTCATGCAACATATTATGTGCTTGTGAAATCATCTGAAGAAAAGTGGATAGGTATTTCCTTTGAATAAAGATTATGCAAAACAGGGCTGTCTAACTTCTAAGTGTCTGGTGTGAAAAATGAGTAGGGATTTCATGGACTACAAAAAGGACCTACGAATTTGTCATCAGAATTGTGTACATGGGCCAAGGATCAGATATTGGAACAGTTCCCACGTTGGTGACCACTTGCTGACAAAAATTGAAACATTTCCCAGTGAGACAGTTCATGGAAATAAATGCTTACCAACATGAATACGGGATCTACCGCCTGTGTGATGTTTGTTACATATATATATTAGTGATGTTACTTGTGATAGGAATAACTTACTGAGCTTTGTGCAAAAGTTGGGAAATTGTCGTTTACATCAATAACTTTCACAACACAATTAGCAACGGATGAAATTCCATCTGCAGCTCCATCCCGGTCAGAGGCTCTCACAACAAGACTGTAACTTGACTGTTGCTAAATTAGAAAAGACAACACACATATTTTAAGGTATTTACAATAAAAATCCCATATCAAATAGAAATTGATTGCTGTATCAAATTGTTACAAATTCAGATATTAATTATAGCATAACAGAAAATACATGCTATATCTATTTTAAAATAAGGCTTTACATTTTTTTCTCACCTTTATAACAAACACATTAATTTCCAACTTTTATCCACACACACACACATGCACACAAGTTACATTCTTTATGAATTAACACCTCAAGGTTTTACCTCTCGATCAAGCATGTTTGCTAGGTGAATTTCTCCAGTATATTTGTTCAGAATAAACATTGACACGGGAGACTCCGAACTTTCTAACTTGTAGGCAATTTTTGAATTCAAGTTATTTGGTTCATCTGCATCTGTTGCAGTTATTTTCAGCACCAGAGTGTCTACAAATTAAAACATCAGAATTGTATGTTACTGATGTGCAGTATTCAACAAGACTGTACTTGTTAAAAACTCAAGTATAAAATGAAAAAATTATGTTATCAGTGAGGAGCTATATTTAGTTTAATTTACAAATAGAAGAATACAACGTGCTTGCTTATCTAAACATGAGTTGGCTTCTTTGTATCCCTAGCATTTTGAAATGCTAGCATGGGATCTCACAATAAATTGTGTACTGTTCTATTTGTAATATATAACATATGTGTTATATATAATACAGTTTGAGATATACCACACAATGTATTTATATCACTACATGTTAAAATTTGTATTCTGATCTCAAATATATATTCAGAACTGCTTAAATATCTTTACAAGTTCAGATTAACATAGTATTAGCAAATATCCATAATTTATCATGAGCTCTTAAAAATAGTCTTTAACTTTGCAGATGTTTAGATACAGTTTCATCCTGGAATTGTGTATATCTGTTTTATTTTCCAATATTATCTACAGTAATATTTGTTTCCAAACCTGAGTCTGTCAATTAAGTTATATTTATTTATAAGGCTTCAAATTGAATGGCAAATTTCCTTTGGATTTCCAGTGATTTAAAGGTATAGTTTATGATCAGGACAGATTGGGGAAAGTATATTCACCCTCCCAATCATCTATATAGACCTTCAAAAAGGAAGAGGAAATAACACCAATTTTGTGTTCTCCCCCACTCCCAATTTTAAAAGAAATGCCAAGAGGACATTATAAAGAAATATAAAGATGAGGTAATTATCTTAACTATGGCAATGGCGATTGTGAATTGTAATAAAACCATATTTTCTCATATACAGTAAACTCTCTGGTAACCGACAACTCACAAGCCGTCACGCTCTGTTAACTGGCATGCCGGCTTGTAAGGAAATGTGAAACCGGAAGTACCCACCATGGCACTTCCAGTTTCTCCGAGCCCCTATGGCCCGGGGCAAAGCAGCCAACACTGCCAAGTCCCCATGGCCTGGGAGCATAACAGGCTGCGTGGGGCTGTGCGCGGCCCGCCTCTCTGTCCTGCAGGGCCTGCAGGAGGGGCGGTGATGCCGCAGGAGGGGCAGAGGGATGTCCCAGATGCAGTGGGAGAAGCAGCAGCTTGAGGTCACTCAATTTAACAATTATTTTGTTATCTGGTATCCCCCATTCCTGGACCTTTTACTGTACCACTCTCACTTTTTTTCTAAAAATCAGCTTCTGAAAATTGAGGGGTATGTGTTAAGTTAACTATGGTTGGTAGGGGCTGCCTCTGGTCATTCTGTCTCTTTGGAGTGAGGCTGGGGTCAGCTTTGCACACCCTGCCTTGCTGGGGCACTGGCTTCCCAGGAGCTACTATTCCAGTGCCCCCTTTAAATCAGTGCCCAGGGCTCATGCCCCTCTTCTCACCTTCCCCCACTTCAGTTATACTACTACTGGTTGCAGACAATAGGAGCCCTGCATGGTCTCTGCACTGCCCCTCTGCAGCAGGGTTACTTTCTCTGTTGCCCTGGCAGAGGCTTCGGCTGCAGAAGCTACTACTGATTTAGGAACCTTTGCACCAGTACCAAGTTGAGGGTGTCCCAGGGCTTGGCTCTGCTGCATTTGCAGCACAAGGGAGTAACAACCTTTGACTGCTCTGTTAACTGCCTAAGTGCTGGCTGGCTGTGGACAATGCCTCCCTCAGCTGAAGTGTCTACAGCAGGGTCTGCCTCCAAAGCTGCTTATGGGTGTCCCATTAACAAAGTAGTAGGTTAGGTGAAAAGGGAAAGTAACTCTGCACATGCTGAAGGAACACCCTCAAACTGCTGCTAGGTCAGATCCTGCAGCTGAGGGAATAATAGTCTACAGCCAGCCAGCAGCTAGGGGGCTCACAGGTGCAGGGAGAAGGGCAGGGGGAGGGTTGTTGCTCCCTCCTAGCAAAGCTACCTGTATTTAGGCTGCTGGCCTTCTGAAAGCAGGATGTATGTTTTATCTAGGGACATGTGGTATGCGAGGGATTATGGTATACGTACAAAGTAGTTACTTACTGTCCATAGTGCATTCTTCAATAGATCCTGTAAATACACTTTGTGTAAAAATTGGAATATTGTCATTTATATCCAGAATTCTGACTCGAAGTTCAAGAGGCGGTTCTAAATCTATGCCTGTCAACGCATGTTTAGCGAAACAGCGAATCTGCATAAAGATATTTAAAAATATAATTAACAAATAAAAAGACAAATAGAAATTAATCATTAAAAAACAGTTCCCTCTCTCTGTATCCATTACTACGCAGAAGACATGAATGTAAAACACATTATACTAAACTGGTTGTACAACACTTACAATAAATACTGGAGTCACCTCCCGATCAACTATTCTCGTTATATTAATTTCTCCAGTTCTTGGATTAATAATGAAGGTTTCTCGAACTCCATCTCCACTGATGCTGTATATAATTGGATTATTCTCTTCACAATCTGAACGAACCTACAAGATATAATAAACAAATAGCATGACAATAAAGAAATGACAAACATGTCTCTCAGCTCACTGAGATCACCAGTAGATTTTTTCTCCCTTATAGAAAGTAGAGTAATTCTGAGAATTCTGCTTTCTTCAAAGGTGTTGCAGACAGCATTATAACAACTTCATTCTCTTTAAGAGGTCTTCGCAGTACAGAACTTTCAAGTTGGTTTCTTTAGTCAGCCACCAACTAAGACTGTCATTCATTCATTAAAAAGGTAAAACATTCTCCTCTAGGCTAAGCCCATTGCTGCTATAGTTCACTAAGCTACAGACAATATCAGCTAATATGCTCTAATATAAGAAAAGCCTTAGTCTATCAGTCTGTCTGTCCATAACACTTTATTCAAACTCTGATTAGTTGTTTTGGCAGCCAATCACAATGCTGACTGAACCAACCAATCAGAGTGCTCTACACAGACAGACACAGACAGCGGAGCACTGGGACTGAGGGGCTGGAGTGGAGAGGCGAGGCCAGCAGTGCTCCTTGGAGGCAGAGGGGGACAGTGGGGATGGACTGGGACATGGAGCACTGCTGTGACTAAAGGGACAGAGGGGATGGAGTGGGGGGAGTGTGCTGGCCTTGCCACCACCCTCCCCCCACCAGCCCTGCTCCTTGGAGTTGGCGGTGGCGCGGGGTGGCGGAAGAGGCACTGCCCTCACCCTGCCTCCACCCCCCGCTCTGCTACGTGGAGCCAGATTCGGGGGGTGGGGAGGCTACACTGGTCCAGAGGCAGAGCAGTGGCACTGCAGGGCAATGGGTGACAGTGCTCTGTCCCCGCCCGCCCCTGCCATGAGTCATGATGGACAATAGTGGGGATAGACTGGGATGGTGGAGCGCCGCCATGCAGTGTACCAGAAGCTGAATATGAGCCAAGAGTGTGCTCCTGCTGCAACAAAAGCCAACAGTGAATAGGAATGTCAGTTGCAAATCAAGGGAAATGATACTTCCCATCTATCCAGCACTAGGGAGGCCTCAGCTGGAACACCATGTCCAGTTTTGGTCCCTGAATTTCAAGAAAGATGTGAACAAATTGGAGAGTCCAGCAGAGAGGAGTAAGAATGATTAGAGATCTAGGAAACATGATTGACAATCAGAGGCTGGAAGAACTGAGGTTATTTAGACTGGAGAAGAGAAGCCTGAAGAGGGATTTGATAACAGTCTTTAAATATTAAGAGTGTGCTTATAAACTGAATGGAGATAAACTGTTTTCAGCAGCTGCATGGGACAGGACAATGTTTCTGCAGCAAGGGAAATTCAGGTTGGATACTGGGAAGATCTTTTTTACCCTGCAGGTGGTTAAGCATAGAACAGATTACCTAGAGAGGTTGTGGAATTGTTTAGGAGCAGGTTAAAAAAGGTCCCTATTTTTTAGATAGGGTGGTTGAACTAGATGATACCCTAAAGTGCCTTCCACACCTTTTCTATAATTCTATGATAGCACAAAGGTGGGGGAGGGATGGGAAGCTCTTCCTCTCTATGTATGAGTTAAGCACTACGCCAGCATTTGTACACAGGGATTTCTCAAAGTGAGAAGGGAGAGTGAGCCACAAAGAAATATGCGTGACACCACACCAGCAGAACACATGCCACATCTTTTCAAAATATATAATTGCTTCAAGGAGACCTCTTTATGATTCACAGGATACCTAGGGGCTTAGAGTATCACAATCCGGGCTACAATTGGGTAGGGCTCTCAGTAGAGCTAGAAGTACTGTAGGGCCTTCCCTCTTCATTTTTCCTTTTTATGCAATGTTTGTAGATCTCTACCAAATTCAACCTTCATCAGGCGTTTTTTTTAAAGTACCATCTAAACAACAAACAACACTTTCACTTTGCCTACCACTTACCTTGGCAATTGGATTCCTTTTTGAATTATCTTCTCCTTCTCTACAAGCTGCAGCAAATTTGATCCATTCACGTTTTTGTCTTCTGAAGGTCTTCCATCTTTGCACACCATTTTCATTTAATTCTTTCACCTTAAGTAGAATGAGTTCCAGTGTTACTATGACTAGCACTCCAGTGTCACTATGACTTTACTGACTACAGACAGACAGGATTTTTAAGTGAAAAGTAGGAAATACAACAGATTCTTGGTCTTTATTACAGTCTCTAAAGCTATAGTCATGCATTCCTTGCTCTTCTAACAAGTCCACTGACTTCAGGGGAACTCCTCAGGTGGGAAGGGATCAGATCTCCACCCTCAGCAGGTTAACACTTAAATATTTTTCTGTCTTTTCTCTATTTTAGGGCAGTGAGCTTTCTGACAGGAGAACCACCAATTATCCCCAAGTGAAACTCTTACCACTTTCCTCTGCCTGATCTGCTGCTCTGTTTTCTGCTCCCTGCCCTAATTGCTACTGTGCTGCCTGTCCTTTCCTTGATCTGCTTGGTGCCACAAACAGAGGCTGCCCCTGCCACTTGTGCCACAGACTGGCCACCCCTTTTTAGGTCATAAATCCTCTCAGTTCATTTCATTTTTAATGTAATTATATTTTCAGTTTTCAGAAAATCTGCACTTTAAGAAATCTGTTTATAAATATATTACCTGTACATGAAACCCAGTGCTGATGTCCAGGAATACCTGCAAATAACAGTGATACAGTTAGCACAATACCAAGTTTCGGTATGTTCCACTGACAAGTCTCATAAAAATGGACAAAGTCATATTTTCCCAAGCAGGAAGGAACTGTGACTCCTTGAAACCTGAGATCCTGCTCCTGCCTTTCTTTCAAGGTAATTTGCATCATCACAGATCCTTACAGGAGGTGAGAGGCTTCATACCAGCTATGAACTGACTGCCTAGAGGAGTTTTCCATCTATTGACTCCTCTGTGAAATCCTATGAAATATGAACTTTTATTTCTACCCAGGAGAACTTTTACAACCTTTTCTCCAATGCCTGATGAAGGGTGTTGTGCCCAAAAACTTGCAAGTAAAGACATTTTTTTTGCAAAAATTGGTTTAATAAAAGATACCATTTCTACTATGAGTCCTGATTGCCAAAGTCATATTTTGCACTCAGTCTCTTGTGCCAGCATGTTCCTAGGACTCTCTCCCTCACAATCATTGTCCTAACCCGCCCAGAACAATTTGTAATGAGGGTGCAGTGTTTCTGTAAAGACTTGCATCTTTTTTGACCCATTCCCCGTCCACTTCCATCATCACAGCTATCTATACTTGTAATGAAGTGGCCCTTCTGTGCAGTTTCATATGGAACAACATCTTCAGTAACCTGACAATTTGTCTCAATGCTATAAACAATGCACTAGGTTTATTTCCAGTGGAAGATAATGGATAAAGGAAAAGAAAGAAAGCCAAAGAAATTACACCAGAACATCAGAGGGTTTAGCAGAACCATTCATTAGAGAAGATTAAGAAAAAATAAAAGACAAGTTTATTCCTTCCTCTGTGAGGGGCTTGTATGCAAAGACTCTTCCTTAAAAAGTAAATTAAAGGTCTAGAAGATTTTCTCTATTTTCTGTTGTCCATACTAGTACACGTTGCCTTTTCCTGTATGGGATTAAGCCAGTTTGTAGTGCAATGGTTTGGGGGAAGACACTGAGGAAGATGGTTCAATTCATAAATTCCTCTTTTCCTTGTCTCTCTCAAAGATACACTGATAAAATGGGTAGCAAAGTTCAAGTTCTTCACTCACTTGCAACCTCTAAAACCTGAGGTGTATGTGGCTGCTTAGTAGCTAAATCATGATGGGTTTTCCCAATATGCTGAACTTTCTTCCTTCTAACCCTGTAATCCAGTTTTAAATCTGTAACATCTGCAAAACATATAGTAGTCTAATCTGTTTTCCACACTTAAAAGCAGTCCTTCAGCAATTTAAGCCATTCACATATATGACAGAATTGAGTTGTTTGATACCTGAACTCTTTAAAACATGCTACTAAAAATGTGACTACTCAGTTTATATTAAAAATGAGGAAATGATGACAACCTAATATTTTAAAATAACACCATACTATATTGTGTCCCATATGCCCTGAAATAAAACACAAAACTTAATTTGGGGAAGGCAGAATGAAGAAAAAATATTTTCCAGTTATGGCCACATCTAACAGGGACAGTCTAATCATCCCACTTTCCTTCTCAGACAAAACTATAGTTTTAACCCTTTTGCAACTGAATTGTCAGTAGCTCTTGGTTGCTCAGCAGTAAACTGAAACTGTAGCTGCTCCCATCCTAATCCACAGGCAGATCCAGGATTTTGGAAAGATCTAAAAAAAGTCTGCAGGGCTCTGAAATAGGAGGAGAGAGACCAGGAGTAGTTAACATGCAGCAAATTGCCAAACAAAGGATAGTTTGATTAATAGGATGTCAAGACCATTAAAAAGAAGAGAGGGTTATTAACACCTGTGGGGTGAAGAGTCATTCATTACCAGAAATCAAGCATATTACAATGACTCATGAAGTCAACTGATTCCCTCAGAGCTGCCTGAATAGAAATGCTAATGCTGCTGCCAGTGGAACAGGAATCTTAGGGGAGTGTGACTACATTGTTGCACTCCCCCTGGATCTGCTCTTCTGGATCAGCCCCTCCTTTGATACAGCTGCTGGAGGGAAGAAAAGGAAAAGTAGCAGCAGCCATCTCATAGTGTCTCCATGTTTCCATTCTGGGCAATACAATCAGCTTCCCTGTTTAAAGACAAGCACTCCAACTTTGGAAGGCTAATTTCTGGAGGGAAAGGTTTGTGTGGTGGTATGGAAGTACATCCAATACATTGAATTGTAGTTTGTTAAAGTATGGAAGTGTGTACTGTTTATATGAACAAAGGGCTGTGAATAATGGAGACCTGTGACTAATGGAGACCTCTTAAGAGCATTGTTGAACAAGTCACGGTTGGCTCCTTCTTGCATCAAAGTTATCAGTAAGTGGTGCTGAGCCACTCAGAAAGCTGCTAAGCATACAGGGGCTAGTCCCTATGCAAGTCAATATTATCCTCAACAGCTTACTAACAGGAAAGGCTACTTTTCAGGGAGTTTGTTGCAACTTTTGCATAATAGTGTAGTAGTGAGATCACTCATTCAGGAAATGGAAAATTGGGTCCTTTTTACTCCTCAGTTTGAGTGGATTCAAGCTGGTCCATAATTCATACAACTCAAAAACTCAATATACACACTCATGTTCATGTGTTGTCTCTACTTTGAATTGTAAAGTTCCCTAGCTGTCTACATACAGGCTCTGCCATGTGCACAGAAGTGATCCAGTCTGACCACTGCTTCCCAGAAAAATAATTCTGGCTGCAAGACTACAAGATAGTCTGGGTGGAGGCATCCTCCATCCCTTTTGTTGAAGAAGGGCTGCTGAATGCAAGCATGCAAGAGTCTTGGGGTCAGAAGAAACAGCAGAAAGAGGAGGTTTGAATATAGACCAGAGAAGAGGGCATTCCCTAAGAGAGACAAAACCTAGGTTCTGGTCCTGCTGCTAAATGTATTTCTGTTTTCAGCTGATCACAGTCTAATGCGAAATAAAATAAATAGTCCTGCCAAGCAGGGACCAGAAACCAGTTCTTCTGTTTTCTTGATGAGTGTTCTGAAAAGCAAATGTGAAAAGCTGGTAGTATTACCATCACTGTCATTTCTGAGCTGAACTCAGTGCTGTTGCCATGAACTAGGTATACTCAGAACATGCCCAATTGATTGGCTCCCTTGAAGGAGTTGGGTATCTCACAATCACCAATCAGGACCACAACAGTAGTTAGGAGCTTTGGTGATCAAGCTGTATCACTTCTGATCATGTGTAGAACCCCAAATGCAGGTATCTCATGAACCTTTATTGTTTACAGGAGAAGAACAACGGGAACTTAAACTGCTGAGTTTAACTATGGGCTACTGAGTTTTGTGGACTGTGGGACAGTATCTATCTGGGTTGCTTTGGGAAACTTATGAAATTCTGCTTAAGTTCCATTGAGGCATCTACAGAATTACCTTAAGTGTCTCATGGAAAAGTCAGTGAAGTAAATGGCAAGAGCCCCATGGAATTTTATGGGACCTTTTCCATTTACTTCACTGAATTTTGCAGTGAAGTTCAGTGGGATTTGGGGTCTTACACCCAATGGTATAAGAAAAAACTAAGGTGATTAAGGGCTGCAGCATCAGACCTAACATGTAATTGCCTCAAAACAAGAATAAAAACACAGGAATAACATTTAGATAACATTTAAACTAAAATTTAATTAAATTCAATATTAATAAGCAAGGTGTAAATGTACAACGCACATGGGCAAAGGATCACCTGACTGTCACTTAGGGACTAGGCCCTAATCCTGTACAAGAAAGGACTAAGAACATGAGGGAGTTTTGCGGGATTTTGGTGTCTCCTGAGAAGGGCCTTATTTTCATTCAGCAATGAAAAGAAATACAAATGTAAGAACAGCTTAAGGAGTGTTGTGGAGCTTCTCTTTTCCCCACCATTCTTGTCTACCATTAAGAGGTTTTTGTTCTCGGAATCTCAGTGGCCAAGTTCATTTCTCAGAGTAAGTCATTACAGTTTAATTTGCTCTGCATTATTTTAGAAACTGGATTTTATGCCAGCAGTTGTCCTAGATGACTTATGTGGCACTACAATGGTAATAAAGATATTCATGAATGGCATTTTTTCTCTGCCTACTAAAATAGTAACACTGGACTATGTACAGTCTAAAAGAAATGAATGTAGCCACTTGTATGGGAAATGTGTACTGAAGTGAGTAAGGATTAAGGATGGACCTAAAGGAGATAAGGTTATTTGGATAAATCTGATATCTTTTATTAGACTAACTGAAATAGTTGGAAAAAATGCATTTGTGAATGAAGGGAATGATTGATTATGGATTGGGTTTTATCTGTATGTGGGCTCAGATGTATCTTGAAATCAAGTGGCCTACTCACAGAGTAAGGCATTATTCACTGTGAATAAGAATGGGCCTAAATAGGCAAGAGAAGTATTCCTCATGAAAATATGAATTACAACAGTGAACTGGCTCCACAGAAAGGAAGAAACCTGTGCAGGCCATTCTGTACAATCAGCCTTTAATTTAAAAATATGCTTAAAGGGTATAGTCTAAACACTGAGCTACAGAACTGAATTCAAGTTCAGCCCTGGTTGTTAGCCACCACACAAGAGAAGGAGAGGACAATCTAACCAATCAGGCAGATATTTTGCCAGAGAGGCATAAGCCTGTTTTGACGGCAATGCTGTTTCCTCAAGTGTGAGAATGAGCCTTTTCATTTACAGTTCCTCTTGGAGATATTACAAGGCCAGGAGGAACAAATAGTTTTATCACCACTAGCTAACCATGTGATCAAAATTTCTAGAAACTGCACTGGTTCTGTGCCTCTTACCAGTAGCTCTCTGGCAGAGTTTCTACGTGATTTGCCCTGAGCAAGTTATGTAGAAACCTAGCACAGGGTGCTACCAGCCACGCTACCTCCTCTCTCTCAGGGTGGAATTCCCTCTGAAATACAAGCCACTGTGTCAGCCCAGAAAGGTATACTACACACCTCTTTGACTAAATATGCATTAGTGAATGATGTATATTTTCTGTATCATATGGTATGTAAGTAGTTGTCATATTGTAACTCATTCATTACACTACTTTAATTCAAAATGAGTTATTACAAGTGTTTAAAGATACAGTCTTACTACAGTGGTAGTAAAAAGTCCTTGAGTACTATCCTTTAAGGATATGAACATTCATAAAATCTTTATTTTCATTAGCCCAGCCTAGTGGCCATACAACATAAAGCTGTGAGAAATATCAGTTTTCATGCTTAAGATTTTTCCTTTGTTCTTGGAGCCCACTGGTTGGGAATGTTATGAATATAATTTTCCAGATTCTTGGGACAAAGAAGAGGATTTCCTACCAGTATAATTTGTAGTGGTAATAACTGAAAATGTAGTTCCATTGTATTCACCTCTGCTCTCTAGTGTTTTTCAGGAAACCCCCTCATTCTCATTGTGCCTAATGAGGGATGTCTTACCTAAAAGGCTTTCACATTTTTTGAGTGAAGAGTTCTGGTGTTGTTCATGATATTATATGTACATATTGAATTAATGAATATGAAGTTTATAACCAGTTTATTTTATACTAAGTACATAAGTACTATCTATACAGCCATTGATATAATCAGCCAGATTTCCAGTACAAGGAATCATTGAAAGGTCAGAATGTATTGGCTCCATCATTGGGATTTGGAGTAAGGAGCCATAGACTAATGGAGAAAACTTGCTAGCTTTTCACAAAGGCTCAAGACTTGAGCCTCAATTTTTCTAATCAAAAGTTTTGTCCTGTCACAGATGGTTACCTAGCATGAAGCTCTCCATTTAAAGCAAAGCACACAGAAAAGCTAGTATACAGTGGGGGAAGAGGATTCTGCTAGACTAAAATGGGGGAGGTGAGGACAAAATCCAACCTTTATTAATAATCTAAAACAGTGGTTTTCAACCTGTGGTCTGTGGACCTGGGGGTCCACAGACTATGTCCACAAAAGATGACTATGCTCAATTGTTCAATCAAAAGTACATGAATACTCACGCTTACAATTTAAAGGGGTCTGCTCCTCCACTGAAAATTTTTTAGGGGCTACAAATGAAAAAAGGTTGAAAACCACTGATCGAGAACATGTTTATAGTTAGTTTGTCCTGAATGGTTGTAGTTCACTTGTAACTACAAATGACTGACTCCTGCATTGGTTACAGAAAATCTTAAATAACATCTTAATATCACTGGAGATATTCCAGTTTTATTCTGATGTAACTGGGAACAGAATTTGGCCCACAGCATTTATAAAGCACTTTGCATCTTCAAAGCAATTTACAAACATGAATTAACTAATGATCAGTTGGCTGCCAACCCTAATGTGCAATTAGGGAATCCTCCCTTTTCCACCTACACTCAACCAAATGACTGAACTTGCCCATAACTCCTTATTTGCTCAGTTTCCCAGCATTATTCATATAGGGCCCGATTCTACTTTCTTTGAAGTCAACAGACCTGGTTGGGAGGTGTTTTGGACACTCAGGCATATTACATTAGTCATTATAGTGCCTCTGTAGTTATTGTTGTGTCAGCACTTTGGGACATGAAGTGCACTCCTTACTCTGCCAAAGCTCTCCCTGACTCAAGTCCTAGATGAGCAACATGTTTCTCAATTGAATTGTGTATCTCAACAAAAAGCATAGAAAAGCCCTGTATGCTAACTAATGAGAAATACAGTTGTACTTGAGCCTGAAATTTCCAACTAAGTATAACCAGCAAATAGCTCATTTGGTTACTTTTAAAACAAAACAGAAACATTAGTTCTGTCTGCTTCCTACTTTCCTTTAATTAGCAAGTAGTGCAGTTTTATTTGAAAAGGAAATTTGCAAAATGGTTTTCTGGTTTTGTTGCTTTTAACTTTAGAATGACAAGTTCTTTTTGTGATAGATACACTTGAAACTAAGGCAGACCCTTAGATTGTTTAGATTTTCCCAGAAACAAATACAGTCTTGCTCTCATTGGTATTTATGGAAGTGATTCTGCCTACTTCAATGAACAGAATAAGGCTTAATTTTTCAATGCTTTTAAAATATTTTTATATTCATGGAATTAAACATTTTCATGAAAGTTTCTTGTTAGCATTTTTTTATCCTCTATCAGATAAATAACATGGGATAAATCACAGAGAAATTCAGTGCTTCTGTTTATTAACTGACTTTTATGAATAATGAATAATGAATACACAGGCAGTAAGACAATGTTTTTCAAATTAGGCATTTAAATCCATACTAAAGCTCCTAACTAAAAGTGGCCTGCATTACGGTGCTGCTTAGAACCCACAAGTTCCATTCCAGTCAGTGGAGCAGAATATTTCATATCCACATCCAAGGGGAAGATCTGGCTCCTAAAAGTTACAGTAAGTATCCAATCAAATTATAAGCAGTTTGACCTCTATCTTAGCATTAGTGGGAAAAAGTGCAGCTGTATAAAGAAAAAGCATGTGGGTAAAAATAGCCAGCCAACTGATGAACCAGCTATGGTGAATTTAAGATTGTCATGAACTAACTGTCATATGACAGCTGGCAAGAGAAGAGTCATATAAAGGATCAAACAAGCTGCTTCCATGAAACAAGCTGGGGCATGTAGCACAGACCAGTTCTACCACCTAGACTCATGTGAATCATCCTTACTCACAAGACTGAGTCATGGAAGTAAAGCTGTAGAATCAGGTCCGCAGATGACAAAATGTGCCCGATAAATGGATAGCTTCAGATCACAGTCTGCCCCTAGCAAATTAATATTTTCATTTCAGAATGCTAACTAAAGTGTGTGTATGTCCATAACAAGTTTATCTGCACAGATTTGTTTTCAACACGTTAACCAAACATCAAAAACCCAGATACTTAGGTAGCTTCCATCACAAAAATAATACAAAACAAGTACAAGATTGAGCCATATGTGCATGGTTTCTTTTTGAATTACAGCTCTTTATAGTTATGATTTAGTTAATCTCTCATCTACGTACAACAGGGCCTCAGTTCCACTAAGCACCTGACTGGATTAAAAAGCAATCGCTGAAGAGTCTACTACAAACTTGAGATCAGTTCTACACAGAGACAGGCATATTATAATAGGTAAATTGATTATATAGCAATAGTCTAGACATCTGATACCTGCAAAAAAGTGATTAGAGTTTACATAGGCAGGTACCCACTGTTCCTGATTTAACTTAAATCCTTTATCAGCCACAAAACAATAAGGGTATTATAATGTAATTTTTAAAGTGAAGTCTGAACATTTTGAAAGAAGAGGCTGTCATTATGCAATAAAGCACAAACTTGAACAGAGTTATTTAAACAATGGCCGATATATAGTTTATTTGTACTGAAGGTCCAAACAAAAGGCATAGGTATTACTATACAATTTAATAAATATATCTACAATCAATATAATTAATGCAGAATTGAAGTCTCAAAGTGTTATAATGCACATAATAATCTACCCTGAAAGAGACTTGAATGCCGCATTAAACAAACCGAAACTTACTATAAATCATAACTTTGTTTTTGCAAACTCTGAGCATTATTTACTGGGCAGCTGCCTATGCTAGTTTGTTCTACCTTACTGAATTCAATATTGTGATCTAAGGCTGGCTTTTTATCCTGACAAAATAACACACAATATTCTGATTTTAATGACAATAATTCTCTGGGTATTTTAAAAGTTAATATTAACACAAACCTTAAAGTGTTTACACCTAGTTGTTGATGGTGTAGAATAAATTTTACAAAACAAACTGCTGTCCTGTGATTCTACTTTCATGATCATTAGGGCTTCTAAGAGAGCAAGATAAATTATTAAAAAATACATCCAAATAATATAGTGGAATATGATGCAGTAAGTAGAAGCCAGAAAATCTCTGATTTTCCCAAGTGTCTCTGGTTTGGGTTATTTTCAGCATCGTAAGAAGCATATGTTGCACAAGCATTATCCTTTACCACAAGCATAGCTTTCTTTGTTCCGTAATAAAAACAAACACTACAAAAGAATTATACTTTCATTTAAAAAATGTATTTATCCACTACTTTCACACAGTAATTCAACTGTGCTACTACACCAAGTCATGACTGTTCCTTGCAGTTGAAAATAATGGGCCAAATCCTGCTATCAACCAAAGCCTCCACTGAATTTATTGAGGTTTTATCATATTAAGGACTACAGGATTCCTGTAGATACTAGATACTATATCTAGTATGATATAGTCCTTGTAATTATTTTTCAAGACCATTGATTTTGTCTTAAATAAACTGTAAAAATGAAGACATACAGCCACAGTACTATTATTAATGATAATAATAACAAAATAATGCATTTTATTTTGTATAAGCATTTCTTTGAGAGAAAATAAGTGTTACATTAATAATTGCTACTATATTGATATAGTCATAGTCAAAAGTGATCATTTTGAGAACATTAACATTAAAATAGAAATTTAAAATGAGAAAAGGTCAATTTCAAATAATTTTTAGAATTACTTGATTAGTAAAAGTTTCTCTGTAGTCTAAAATGGAGAGAGTATGACCCCTATCTTAGCCTTAGGAGAAAAAAAGCGCAGATGTAAAAAGATATAACATATGAATAAAAGCAGCCAGCCAAATAACAGAAGGACTTTGATTGAGATTAACAGAGAATTTACAGATATTGTTTTAAAATTGTACTTACCATGAATAAGAACATAACAGCAGCTGTTCTGTGAAGGGGCCAATCCATTGCATCTGATTTCTCTTAGATACAAGTCCAACTGAACTATAGTTACACTCCTGTTCCCTTTCCCCCCCCTATACCGGTGTGTATGTAAAAAGACACTCAGTAGATGTCCTTATACCCAATCTTTCAAAGTGTCTCTGCCTCCCTCTGAAGGAAGCACTGAAGATGCTGTATAACAGAGTCTGTCTCCCCACCCAAAAATCCTGGGCTGGTCTCACCAGAAACGCTTGACAACATCATTATTGCTCCCAGGTAAAAGCTTAGACACACCTCAATTCTTATTGCAATGAAACCTGTGTTGGAATACCAAAGAGAACATTTTAAAAACAGAAGACGAGCTTTAGTGGGAAGACACTAAATGGATTATAACTTACAACATGAGAAATATTTCAAATACCTTATCATCACTTTGAATCCAATTAGCAGGCTTGTTTGCACTGCCACTACATTAGAAACATGTAGCAAAATATAGCAAAAGGTTCTTGTGAAGAGGATGAATTTTAAGAAATGTCTAGTTCATCTGAAATTACCTATCCATGTCTTTCACAAGGATAAAACTATTATCTTTCTTTTGGGCTAAAGGTCAGGCCTATCTCCACTATACATGGAATTAGCCAGAATAAAGTAAGCTGCATTACTAAGACCCTATAATATTGTGAAAATACACTACTGACACAAATCCTATCCCAGCAGGAGAGGTTGGTGGCAGTAACTGAAGCCTTGCTCCTGCAGAAGCAATGATCATACTCCAAGGGCTCACCCTCAAGCTGAACAACTGACTGATCTGGGGTAAGCAGAATGCAGAAAGGGAGTGCTACAGGCCAGGGGAATGTGGGATTCCTGCTCATTTCCACCTCGGAGAAGACAAATCCTGCTGTAGCCATAGAAAGAAGCAAAGCAGATGGCAGTATTTTTATATCATGCATTCATCTGTCTGCTGCTGAGCTCCCATTTCCTGCTGGAGTCCAGGCATGATATGTGCCATACATGTCAGGAGGAGGCTAACTACTCAAGCAGGAAAGCATTGGCAGCAACAATAGCCTCTCTTGCCAATAGCCAACATATGTAATAAATAGGCACCAGATCCAAAAAAAGGACTTAGGTGCCTAAGCTGCACTACAGGCAGAATTCAGGTGCCATAGTATATGTGAAGGATTTGCAAAAATCCTACCTAACCAGTTAGGTGCTTGAAAAGTATTAGGCAAAGTTTTCTGGTGTAAACTGACCTATGCACCTAGGCTAGGGGTAGAAAATACACATAAACCGGTATAAGTGATTGGAAACTGGTTCAAATTTGTAACAACAGAAGTTCAGTGCACATAAACCACTTTCAAAATGGCCGAACCCGCTTAAGGATAAATCTAGAGGGATGTAGTATCACATTTAACTGATTTAGTTTAAAACATTTTATTAAACTTCTGTCTCAGATCCTCTCCAGATTCAAGTTAACTCACAGCCCCCCAGCATCCCAGGATGCTTTGCACCTCTCCTGCAAACCCACTCCTACAGGGTGGACAGGCTAGCCTTGGCCCAAGCTCTCTGCTCCAGTTGAGCAGGGAGGCATGCTCTAGCACCCCCTAGCTTCTGGCCTGGGTCACTACAGGTATGTGGCTGCATTTCCAGAATCAAAAGTGAATGTCTGTTTACTTGCTTATTGGTTGAATCTGTGCAGCTTAGCTTAACCTACAAAGATTAAATCGATTCAGCCTTGTGCTTTTTGACTGCCTGTACTTAGCCCTAAAATTCAGCTTCTGCACATGCTCAGACTTTCTGTGCCCCCTCCCCCACACTGAGTCTCACATTTCAGAGCCTGGAGCTCATCTAAAGGAATCTAGGATTGATAAACTCAGTGTCTATGTGCCCAGGAACTTAAGCTTCAGTAGGCTTGCAAGAACCACTCCTAACTCACTGAGAGCATTGAGTTCATCACTTGTAGTTGCTCTAGAATGCAGGAAGAGGAAGGGGTGGGGGTGTCCAGCTTTTGCCCAATAGCCTAATCATTAAATAACTCACCCAGAAAATTAGGGGTCTAGGCTCTTGGCCTTCCTCAGCCTGAGGAGATGCAAACCCCTTTCTCTTTCTTTTAAGGAGAGTGGCCTCAGCACCAGGCTGGGTGGAAGCACCCTACACCCATTCTTTTGAATCTGAGCCACTGGGGGCAGAAGGATAACAAGCAAGAGAGAGCCTAGTTTTGTAGCCCCAGGATGAAGGTACTCCTTTGGGAGGGAGAAATCCAGAATTCTGGTCTCTGATGCCAGGCTTATTTCTATTTTCTAACCAATGCCTGTCTAATGTAAAATGAAGAAATAGTCTTTGCAGTAGGTAAATTAAAGAACTAAACAGAAATACATGATGATGAAGGGGTTTATGAAACAATGTAAAAACACTGAAGAATTGCTCAATGTAATCCATTAGGGCTATCATAATTAGAAGGAATGGGATAAACCTGAGAAAAGGAAGTTTTTGGGTGAATATCAGGAGAAGAATCCTATCTATGAAGACTTACAAATATTATAAGAAATTTCCCAGTAAAGTAATAGAAATGCAATGTAATAGTAACAGTAATGCAATGCAATGTAATAGTAATGCATCAGTGTGGTGCTCAACCCAGGCTACTTAGCCCTACTACAAAGCAGATCATATTGGTCCAGGTAGAGCACCATGTCAACTTAGTTATAATGTGTCTAGTACTTCTACTCTGAATGAGCTATTTTATGTATCTGTCTGGCATTATATTGCGCTGCAGTATAGTATAGTGTAGTGTAGTACAGTGTAGTGTTAACAACAATTCTGTTCTATAGTGATACTATAAAGGGAAGATAAGTGTAATTAATGTAATAGCTCTTTAATACAATATATGCAATCTAATCTGGAAATGAAAATAATACAATTATGATTAAGTGATTTTAAAATGATTGTTTTACCTCATTGAAGAGCTGAGTTAAAGTTGTGTGGGCATCTCAATTGCATTTTTAACTTAACATGTTTATATTTCTTTTCAGTGCAACCAGTTTAGAAGAACACTATAAGATTTCCACCCTTACATTTTTGATACTGATATTGTCATTTTTAACTCAAGTTTAGTTAGGTTTTTTCTTTAAACCTGGGAGTTTATATTCAGTGTTGTTGATCATATGTCCATCTAAAATAAGTATAAATACTACTTAAACAGTTTTATATCATCCCCTTGCTATAATATTGTGCATTAAACTGTGAGAGATAAAGCATAACATTAAAAAAATGCCTAAATGTCTTAGGACCCTATATTGTATTGACTTTTAATGGAACTTGAGTTTCTAAATTACTTAGATTATTAGACTATCTGCTAATATGATATAAATCAACAAAGTACATTCTGTTTAATATAAACAATTTTATTGTATAATGAAATAATTTAAACACCTGTCTAAAACCAAATATTCTGAATACTTGTACTTACAGAAATAGATTTACAACCTGGATTCACCTAGGAGCAATTTTGTACTCAATTATTTGCACAAACTTATGTAGGCCTTTCAGACATCTAAACGCCTTAAGTTATCTCTAAAGAGCTTTGGTGGAAAAAAATAAATCTGTCTGTTTCCTTATTATCATTAGTTTAGATTTCATCACTATTTTAATTACTACTACAGCCAAGCCTACTGATTGTTTTAGCACTATAGAATTAGTGAGCTCAGTAAATGGACAAAATGATTCATTACTCCCCTGTCCAGTGGGACTTACTATGAATTTTTCATCCTTAGCACTATATTCCTGCAAGACATTTCTGGGTGGATGTGGGTTAAAGAGGATAATTCTAATTGTAACTAGTCCAGAAACATGGGTCTCCATATGTTGTCATGCTCCAAATATGGAATTTGTGTAATTTGTATAATACATCCAAAGGATCCAGGGATCTCTAATAAAGGAATGTGGTTTTGATAAAAAGCAGACCAATTTGTGCATAGTGCACAACGGATGCATTTTATCGTTCTCTCAGAATTTGTGAATTTGTGATGTCTGTATCAAACAGAAAAAAGAATCATAATATTTTGGGTGAAATATCTGTCCTCAGCAACTCCAGGGGATGCAGAGAAACACTAGGAAATTGGTTGACCATAACTCTACATTGTGCATACATAGGGTATGTTCCCACAAGTGGAAACATGCATTTCCCCAAGGATGAATAGCAGCAGCACATATTTGTGCCACTGCTACTCATCCCAAGGGAACACCCTGGCATGCATGCTCTGGCATATGGCAAGTTGCTTCAGGTGGAGTAGATGAAGTTGGGGCCTCCTGGAGTTGCAGTGGCAGCAATCCAGGTGTGTGGAGCCTGACTGGCAGCTGGAGTGTGGCTGTTTGCTGTTGCCACACATGCCACCCTGCTTTTTTCTCATGCAGTTTTTTTTTACACCGGAAGATCCCAGTGTAAAAAAAACCTGCCGTGCTGCTTATTAGCAGCATAGCACACGCGTGTATGTGCAGCATGTGCAGTTTTTAGCACTGTAAACTGAACATGTGCACTTGTGGGGATGTGCCAATATTGTTCAGTACTGATGAAGACCTTAAAAGTGATTGTGGGACCTCCCTAGAGGACATGTTTTATAAAATGCCATAGAATCAGGTTGAGAGCTTGAAAAAGACAGCAACTTTCATGTCTCATTTTTATTTCAGGAAATGCCTTACACTAGAACATAGGGTGTGATCCTGCAACCTGATCCTACATCAATGGAAAAGTTTTCTAGTACAGGATCAGGCCTTCAGAAATTCCTAAAGCATCACCTTTAATCAGGAACACACTCAGATATACAGATTAAAATGATTTTCTTCTCTATTAAGATATGCACATAGGAAAAGAGAAATAAAGACAGCACCTGTTACCCACTAGGGCTGTATGAAACAGCTGTGTTTTGTTTCATTTTTGGATTTGCCCATTTTGGAGGGCAGTGATTCGTTTCGGTGTTTTGGATCACTGCTCCATTTTGATTCGGCCGAATCTGTTTCAGAGTTACGACGCTGTTTCAGAGAGTCGGATCAGCTGGGGAGAGGCAGGCACAGCTGGGTGGCTGCAGGTCCTCCCACAGCTCCTCCAGTTGTGCTTGCCTCTGCTCTGGCAGGGGGAGCAGTGGGAGAAGCCCCCATGGGTGCCCTGCCTGGCCCTATCCCCTGCCCGGCCCCAGCCTCCCAGCACTAAAAAAAAAGCAAAAAAAGCCCTGCATTCACTGGCTGCAGCAGCGGCAATCTGGCCCTCTGAGGGCTCAGGGCAGAGCCCCTCATGCAGAGTGGGGCATTGGGGGGCAGCAGTGATGGCCCCCCCATTTGGCACCCAGATGGCAGCTTCCCCATGGCTCTGCAGGGCGCCACGCACTGTCTGGGAGCTGGGTCAGCTCCAGCTGTCAGCTGGAGTCCAGCAGCACTCAGCCCCAGCAGCCCCAGCTCCCAGACAGTGCACAGTGCCATGCCAAGCTGCATTGCACCAATGCCACGAGGCAGTTGCAGCATGGGTGCCAGGTGGGGTGGGAGGGCCATCCTTGCTGTCCCCCACTGCCCCATGCTGCACAGGGGGGCTCTGCCATGAGGCCTCAGAGGTCCAATTGCCACTGCCAGAGCTGGAGAGTGCAGGGCCTTTTATTTTTTTTAATGTGTCAGGAGGTTGGGGCCAGGCAGGGCAGCCATGGGGGCTTCTCCTGCAGCTTCTCTGGCTGTACCTGCCTCTCTCCGGGTGGGGGGAGCCACAGGAGATGACTGCCCTGCCCAGCCATCCCCAGCCTGGCCCCAGCCTCCCGGCACTTTAAAAGGAGGGCTATGGGGCTGTGCCAGACTATTCCTGGGGGGCACCTCTGAAACATTTCTGAAATGTTTCAGGTGGTTTTGTTTAGTTTCAGAGATGTTTTGGAGCCTTCCATGTTTTGGATTCAGTGTTTTGGGCACTGAAACGGGCCGAAACACCACCAAAATGAAACAGCTGCTGAAATTTCACACAGCCCTTTTACCCACCCCTCCATGCAGTACATATCATGTAATAAAATGACAAATCCTGACATAGAACTCAAAGCACTTTACAAAGAGGAAAGTAGTGTGATCCTCATTTTACAGATGGAGACACTGAGGCATGGGGAGATACCCAGCCAGCCAGCAGCAGAACCAGGAACAGAACATAACTCTGCCAGCCTTAGGTAAGTGTTTTCAGCTTAGTTTCCTGGTCTCCTTTTAAATTATTTATTGACAGAGTTCTCTTTTTTTGGGCAGAGGCCTTCATACGTGGAAAAAAATGGTTTAGGTAAAATATAATTTTTAAACTTTTTTATATTTTTATGGAAAGCTAGTATATAGAATTAACTTTGGAATAAAATGTTTTTCTATTTAAATGTATGAAAATATATCATGTGTTTTAGTCTATAATCATTATATGTTTTATAGAACTGGCTGCAGACTGTAAATAAAACTACCAGCAAGTTGTTTGTGTCATCTTAGAGAAGGTATTATTTAAATGGAAAATTTAATAAATTTAAAAAAGGGCGACAAAAATGGGGAGGGGGCTAGAGACATAATTTATAAGGAAAGACTAAGGGAACTGGGCTTATTTAATCTAGAGAGGAGGAGACTGAGAGGAGACTTAAAAGCAGTGTTCAACTACCTGAATGGGGGCATTCAAAAGAGGATAGAGTTAGACTGTTTTCAGTGGTGACTGATGACAGAACAAGGAGCAACAGTCTCAAATTGCAGCCAGGGCAGTTTAGGTTAGATACTAGGAAGAATTTTCTCACTAGGAGAGTAGTAAAACACTGGAACAGGTTACCGAGAGAGGTTGTGGAAACTCCATCCTTGGGGGTTTTCACAACCTAGCTAGACAAAGCTTTGGCTGGGATGATCTAGTTGGGGCTGTCCTGCTTTGAGCAGGAGGTTGGACTAGATGACCTCCTGAGGTCCATTCCAACCCTAATGTTCTATGAGTCTATGATTTATAATATGTGTCAAGAACCATATATACGAGTATACTGTCCTCTAGGTTATGTATTAAATTGGAGCTCTTGAGTACCTCTTGATAATTGTGGCATACAGTACCATAGCACTGTTGACCCTGTTGCTGTGAATCTCACGTTGGATTCAATAGAGCCATTGTCATAGCTGGCAATCTGTCTACAGAACTAGTATTTACCCCAATAAATGATACTCCAGGCTGGAAAATATGCATGTCAACCACAAAATAAATGGTCCCTGATGCAAAGCGTCTCTAGAAAAGGAGGGGTTTCTTCATATATTTCTGGATAACAATATCCCATGACGTTCTACTGGGCCATCACAGAGGCATATTTTCAAATTTTGGAAATTCTTTGCAGTCCTCAATCCAATTAAGCTGACCCTTGTTATCATTATTAATTTTTTAGCTCTGAAAGATGTATTAGGTGTTTCTGAGGAGACAATATAAAAGTAGGCATTGCCCCAACCAGCTTGCAAAATAAACATGACAGAGTGGGAGGTGATGAACATTTGGGAGGGGTAAGGAATTAGAAGGGTTACAGAACAATGACTACACAGTTACTCATTTTAGGATAATACCTTTGGAAGTGAATGTAAGTGGAAGTAATCATCTATATTAGCCCCGCAAAAGCCTGGGAAGCTGTGGCTTGCTGTATTTTCCCATTGGGGTCAAGCCTCATGGATCAACCCTATCTACGGCATAACTTTACCTTTAAAAATAGTATATAACTAATATATTTTAACCTTTTGTGAAGCTAAGGTCACTCTCCTCAAGGTATGTTGTCAGGCAGCAATTCATATTTTCTCTACAGGTGTATTAGGTGCCATGACTCACTGTGGCTGATGATGACTTCCAGGTTGAAATCCTAGCACCACTGAGGTCAGTGGGGAAGCTCCCTAGGGAGAGTAGCAAGAGAGTAATATTCACTAAAGGATCAGATGCTGGAGGCTGAAGTTCTTACCTACCTAGCTGGGGTCATATGAGCTTAAACTTATTAGGGGACATATAAGCCCAGTACTCATTCCTGCCCAGGGCAGGGGGTTGGACTTGATGATCTGTTCAGGTCCCCTCTGACCCTACATCTATGAACCTATGAACCTGCAAGTGGGGCAATGGAGGAGAAAGAAGCCCTCAGTTGCCACAGGTTGGGATCTGTACTAATTACCCCTCTAACATGAGACGGTTGTAAAGAGGCACCTCTAACTTCTCCCTCAAATCTGCTACTAAGAATGGCTTAGGTAAAAGATCTCCAGAAGTTGGTTAGTTTGAGGGCAGGTAGAAGAATTACAAAGAGTAATCCATACTGATTTGCAGCCACTATCTTTGTCTATGGACCCAGCCACCTGAGCTCAGATCCCCTTATTACAGACCTGCCTCTAATTGGTTAGCTGGGACAACAGAGAAAATAGCCCCAGCCTTCGTTCTCTCATCAGACTTACTCTTGGCCCCCAGAGAGGCTCAACTGAGTGTAGAGAAAGGGGACCTGGCTGAGTATAAACAGCCCTTGACTTACAACATTTTGAGTTACAATGTTTCACGCTTACAACGTTTATAAACTAACATTCTGTTTCAACTTTCTGATGTCAGTTTTGACTTCACAATGCTTGATCTGACACGAGGCCATGCCCGCGAACAAGTGTGCTGTGTCGTCAATCTCCCTGGAGAACATCTGTCCAAACATCCTTGGACACTTTCGTTAAGAAAACAGACAAGATGCCAGAAAACCTGTACCAAGACTCCTGAGAAGACTCCAGCCAAGAGCCCTTCAAAAAGTCCAGCAAAGTCACCTCAAAGAAGTCCTTCCAAATCAATATGATTGCTATTTATAATATAAGTACATTAATGTAGCTATATTACTCATCTATAATTGATTGAGTACAAAATTCTGGGTTATTTTTGGTGAAAATATGGCATCAGGCCTTGGTTCAGGAACCAATCCCCCATTTATAACATTGTTTCCTATGGGAAAATCAGTTCTGAGTTACGTTTGACTTAAGACGCAGTTTTCAGGAACCAATTGTGTCATAAGTCCGAGGACTGCTTGTACAGAGAAACCAGGAGCTTCTACCTAAAGAGAATAAAGATCAAAGCTCAGGCAACCAGTTTCACAGGTGATGAAACCTGCTTCTGGCTTTCCCAGTTCAGGTCTTCTCTCTTCAGACATGAAGGAAATGAATGTTTTGGGGATGTTTGTTGCTTGTTACCAGTCTTTCTTATTGATATTCTGGAAGTCCTATGTGCCTTTCTCCATCCCCCTGTAAGCATCTGAGGTTTGGGATGGTGGATCTGGAGCAGGCACAGCTTTCTGCAGGGTGCTCCTGCATTTGTCTGTATTCCTTCTCTGTTCCTAGTGCATCTGCAGGAGGTAAGTTGGTTCCTACAACTGGCCCATTGCTCCAGGCACAATATGGATTAATGCTGGCCAATCTAATATGGATTAATGAAGGTCAGTCCACACATCTGGCATGAATACACTTAAAATAACTTGGACCTGTCACTAGAATAGGCAGTGGGAACACTGAAGCACTTCAATTAGAAGCACTTGCATGCTAATAGACCCTCAAGAGTACACCTGTGAACAGAGCATGCTCATGCATTCCCCACTGTATAACCTGAAGAAGGCGGAACAGTAGTGAATAAAGGGGACAATGCTGTGAATAGACCTATAATATTCATAGGAAGCATCTTTGTATTTCTGGATATCTTGCTTCACTGTTTCTCTGTATCTCTCTCAACTGATTCTCCAACTTTTGCACATGGGTAAGAGAGCATTCCTAGGCTTTGGCAGGAATTTCATTTTTCTTTGGACTTTGGAGGGTGTCTGTAGAAGCCTTGGAGCTCTGTTTAAAAATGTGTATATAAGAAAAGCTTCAGTCCCACAGCACTTAGGGTAATACCAGACATTTAAATTGCTATTTAAGATTAATTTAAACTGGAATCCCTTATCTAAGATCATGCTAAGTTCTCTTTGAACAGTGATGCATATTTATCTTTAAGTCTCATCTCATACGCTCTTTGGAGTTTTGTCACCCAAGGCAAGGCTGTCCAGTGATACATACTGCCAGGCTTTCACACATGTAAGCGGCAAGAATTTGGTGCTGTATAGAGCTTGAACAACTTGCTGAACATTCAAAACTTTAAATGCAAATTATTTTTGGATCATATTGTACACATGGGAGTCCATAATAGATCTGAGATATTTAACTCATTTTACTTTTCAAAGGTCTCCTTATCTTAAACAGGAAATTTACCTACTGAATCCATGTTTAAACTCCATATTTCAGTGGAGCAACTCACCCTATTGCATGACTTTAAATGTGTAATTGAAGTTATCATAGTATCTGAAGATGCAGGTGTGGTGGATGACCAAAGTTGTTAGCCAGTCTTTATTAAATTCAGTAGGCAAAGGTTAATAAATGGATGAGCTCTCTATTCCTCTCATTGCTTTAAAAGAGTTTTCTGCACTTTCTGTGAAGTCCTCAGAGTTGGCCACATCTGCACACTGTTAAGGAGGAGGGAATGATAACAAGTTTCACTGACAGCAGGCAGCAGATCTGGGAAGGATTGAATCTGAGGTGCGGCACTGGGATCAGCAAGCGATACTAGAAGCTGAATTACACCATGACTCATGGCACACATTTACTTTGGATGATAGATAAAAGAAATTTTCTTATATTCTGCTTGTGATTTAAAAAAGGCAGGATGCTACTACTTCTCTCGCCTGTACTAAATGTCTGGTACATATCATCACATGGGTATTGAAACACCAACACTTTTCAGTGATACTCAGGTACTCCTTGCATGTGCACTGGGCCATTTGTGGGATTAGCTAGCACCAAAGCTTCTGCTAGTTTGTCTGGTATGATAATCCCCTCTTCTGTCCTGTCTCTAAACACTTGTTCTGAATGAGGCTGCCTCTCTCCTCCTCCAAGTCTATCTGACCTCCTGTCTGGTGAGAAAGCAACACCCTTTCCTTCCCAATTGCCTCTGCAAAGGCGTGAGGAAGCCAAGGGCTGAACACTAATAAAAAGTTTTGTTAAGAGACTACACCCTTTTGCTTGTGGGCAGGGCCATGAACCCCCAACTGCCTTCCTTGGAGATTAAAAGGAAAAAGAAAACAATCATTTAGTTTATTTCATATGAATCTGCTGAACTCCAGCCCTAAAAGCCTGCACTCCAATTTGTGTCATTGCTGGAAGGAGGTCAGGGAGGTGTACAGGGTATGGGCAGCTGTGTTAGCCTGTTACCTTCAGTCAAGCTCAAGGGCATGGTAACTCCAAGTGCCAAGAAACTATTGGGAATACATTTATGTCTTGTAAATAAACTACATCTAGCTGCTACTTGGACAGCAACTGAAGCATGCAGTTTCTTGCCTAGTCTGACTTTGCTCAGTGAGTGTTATGTGAGCTGTTTGATTAATATAACAAAAATATTCTAAATCCACTCTCATTCAAGTATGGACTGGACCCTTGAACCAGCAGTGGTTTGTCTGGATTTGTATTACTGTCTTAGCACCACCCATAGATTTGTTTATTACCTCAAATCTTTTGGCATAGGTGGATACACGTGAGTTTTCCCAAGTTGCTTTTTGTGATATATTGTGGGTTTAAGTCTGATTCAATGGGAAAAGCACAAGTCACAAAATCATAGCCATTAAAGATGGAAACAACACACTTTAAAAACAGACAGTTTTCTTAGATGTAGAAGAAAGTAGCTATGGCATTCTCCCCCTCTCCACCCACCCACCCAATAACTAATGGGTAATGTTGTATTCATAATGGTGATCACCGTCTTAACTTTTTCTATCGGTAGCTTATGTAAAATGATCAAGAAGTTCCATGCAATCCAGCAGAAAGCATTTCCATGTGGTTTCCTCACTTTCATTTAGCTCATTACAAAAAATGTCCTGGTTCTAGCCCTGAAACATTGTCTTCAACAGTCTCTGAATCAATATATATTTCACTGCCTTCTATAATTTAATATTAGACTGTCAAAATTATTGGCTGCTTTTACAAGTGGAATTGTAGGTATCTGAATTCTGTGCGTCTCAGCCTGAGGCCCATAATACAATATGGGCGCATCTACTCAAGACGCTTAATACGTAGTAACCTAATAACACTAAGCAGTAGTGTGCAGGGCAAAAATACTCTAATACTCTACTAATACTCTACTGCACAGTAGTATTAGGCTACTGTGTGTGTACTCTACTAATACTCTACTGCACAGTAGTATTAGGCTACTGTGCATTAAGCATCACAAAAAAACCTTTCGCTGGAACTACTGTGCAGTAACTGTAGTTATTGTGCATTTAATTAGTACTTCATTTAGCAAGTACTAAACTAAATGTGCAGTAACTACTGTGCATTAAGGAACCTGTAGGTACACCCACTATCTTTCTTTATGAGATGATACAGCGATATAATTTTCCCTTTCCTGACTTTACAAAGAGGCATTGGTGGTGGGGCATGCAGCAACGGCGGGGCAAATGGCAGCAGGCCAGCCAACAGAAGGAAAAGAAATGCTGTATTGGTACAGCCCTCACTTAACTGCCTGCTGTGGACTGGCATGACCAGTGCAGCCCTACCCCTTGCTCACCCAGCCCCCAAATTCCCTGGCCCAGCAGGAGCCCTACAACACAAGGAATTAGTCCTGTTTTCTTCATGGTTATTTCTGGAGCTCTTCCACCATTGCTGGAGCATTTCAAAGGGCATATATGTTTGTCCACTCATCCTTTGAAGCGCTTCAAAGGTTAAGTGAATCCACACCCTCTGTAGAATTAGATAGCATACACTTATGTATCATTTAAATGAATTCACATTATATACATCTCTTTCTCTTTCACGAGTACATGCCGTTGCTGTCAAATGTTAAAGTTGGATTTTGACAGTGAGTTGCTTCTGCGCTATTAACAGAGCCAGAAAATACACAAAAACTGGCACTGACCCAAACTTCCATTTTCCTCTGTATGTGAAACAAACCCATGCATTTGCAAAAAATCTTTGGATATTCCAAATGGAAGGAAGAAAGGAGGGAAGAAAGGAAAATGACTGGTATACATAATGAAGTCACTAACATAAAAAAAGATTGTGAAAACTCAGAATGCCTTATTCATTGTTAAATATAAACTGGTGAAACAAGATAAAAATGTTTCACTATGTTAATAAGTTACCAACTGTTGATTTCTTAAAAGTCTGATAAATGCATACAATTATGCAGTGAATGAAAGCTGGTGAGAACTGAGGGGTGTGGCTTCTCAATACCCTGCACAAAGAGACTCACCCAAGAAAATATTCAACTACCCAGGAAACTGATAAACAGTTTCTATACCTCACACAAAATGACAAAGCAGAAATCTAGGGTACTAATCAGAATGATGTTAGGCTTATTTCAATAGCACGCATGGGAAATATATATATGACGTACTAACCTAAAATAACCTTATTCAAACCTGGAGAACACTTTACACAAGCATTGCCCAAGCATTGTTTTGCTTGTCCAGAAAAGATGCACATATTGGTAAAAGCCCATTCCAACTGGTCATCCTTGCAAAAATAATCTGCATTCTGATAATAAATAGTCTTTCTATCTTTTCTCCTTTAGATTATGGTTCTCAGGAATCTCAATTCCCTGCTCTACCACAGACTTTCTGTGTGACCTGGAAGTCATTTAGTCTGTCCTACAAAATGGGGATAATATGCCACCCTACCACCTCACAGGGCTATTGTGAAGATAAAACCATTAAAGTCAAATATTATAGCTTTAGGAGTTGCTATAGAGAAGCAAGACAAATTTAATGAAAGCCCCTCTGTAATATTTAATGAAAGCCCCTTTGGTACTACTGACAAGGCCAAGAAGAAGATAAAATGGGTACATTTAAAATTCAAACAGGCTACAGAATTGGAAAGGCCCTTTTTTCCTTTTCTACTTATTTCATTGTCCCTGGGAGACTGC
The DNA here is from genome assembly GCF_000455745.1 of Alligator sinensis. Taxonomy (NCBI): domain Eukaryota; kingdom Metazoa; phylum Chordata; order Crocodylia; family Alligatoridae; genus Alligator; species Alligator sinensis. Next base: position 5,092,660 of record NW_005841855.1, on the reverse strand, counting down.
AGCACCCCCTTTATAACATGCATACATATGTAATCTTCCCACTGCTTGAGTAACACACATTCCACTGGCTCCATGTCCCACAGTATTATCAGCACCAAGGGTACAGTACTTCTGGAGACTTGACACCTAGATGGAAAAGAACACTTCAGGCTGACCCAGCCTGCTCTTGTACAGCTTGTAAAACCAGCTAAGGTGCTTGTGCTGCAGCTGCTTGTGTGAGAAATTCCACAGAGATATATGAGGCAGCAAAACAAGACCAGGGCCTAGCCCATCATTAACAAATTATGAATTGAGCTGACAAAGAGACATTCATACCTAGGAAACTAACTGTGCAAGTCACAGCTACTGCCTTTTGTACTGGTTTTAAAGCCTGCCAAACATTGGTTATGTACATACTTGGAAATAAAGGGGAGCTATGAGTAAATCTGGAAGTAAACTAGTTTGGGGGTTTTCACAGAAAGGTGTAAAGGGCACCTACCTATGCTAGGAAGGGCTACAGTTCAGAAGACAGTTAAGGACTCAAGCTTAGGAGGGTGTTCCCAACTCTGCCCGGCAGTTTCACAGGGGAAAGCCAGAAGTGCATTGCATCAAGCCAAAGAAGGCATGCTTCTTTGAACCATGCCCTCAGTCACTGCATCCCCAGCCACAATAGAAATGACATTCTCTAGGCTTATGCTAGTTGGCTACAGATACATTGGCAACATGTAGGGGGTGCACGCGGGTGCACGTGCATCCCCTGAGATTGGTCATGCAGTCCCTGGGAGTGCCACCTGGGAAACTGGAAGTACCCGCAGAAGTGTACTTCTGATTTCGTCGCTGGCTTGATCAGGTGCTGGGGAACCTCCCTGCCCCTGTCAGCGATCTGGTGCCCCCGCAGACTCGGGAGGCACCAGTCACCCATGTACAGATATCCTGGTGTTTGAAAAGTTGTAGGCTTCATACACTGCTGCAGTTCACCCCTGGAAAGGGGTTGATTGCTGTGGACCAACAGGAAAACATACAGTATTTTCACAGCATTTCCCTGTATTTTTTACTGAATTACAGGAAAGCAAACTTGGTCTGCACTGCAGATGAAATCATGCTGAGGACCAAATTCTGCCCTCACTTACACCAGCATAAAATTAGATTAACCCTTTCATTGCAGTGAAATTACTCCATATTTATACAGTTGCTAAAGAGAACACAATTTGGCCCAGAAATTTTCATTCATTTTTGAAACTGCAGACAGAACTCTACCTTCCTATTGCATCAGGACAGGGTTAAATTAAATATTTATTTCTGTAATCATTCAACTCTTTTTCTCTGAAGCTGAGCAAGTTCACACAGATAGGAATTTCTGAGCACACCTCTAAATTAGCACATGGGTCATTCTCAGAAACTGAGTTATAGCCACAAGAAATTCAAAAATGTTTTGTTTTCAAATAAGAGGAAGCCTGCAAAGAATTTACTTTGTCACCAGCTGTGCCTGCATGTGTATTTTAAAGAAGGGCAAAAGAAATTTTCTTTCCAAGAAAATACCTTGCTCCTTCCAGAGCAGAGAAATGTAAAACAATACATACAAGATATGGGTGGATGGGTCGGTTTCGACCTGGAAGGGTGTGGGAAGTGGGGTCCCACAGGGTTCAGTCCTTGGACTGATACTCTTTAATGTCTTCATCAGCGACTTGGATGAGGGAGTGAAATGTACTCTGTCCAAGTTTGCAGATGACACAAAGCTATGGGGAGATGTGGACATGCCGGAGGGCAGGGAACAGCTGCAAGCAGACCTGGACAGATTGGACAAGTGGGCAGAAAACAACAGAATGCAGTTCAACAAGGAGAAATGCAAAGTGCTGCACCTAGGGAGGAAAAATGTCCAGCACACCTATAGCCTAGGGAATGACCTGCTGGGTGGCACGGAAGTGGAAAGGGATCTTGGAGTCCTAGTGGACTCCAAGATGAACATGAGTCGGCACTGTGACGAAGCCATCAAAAAAGCCAATGGCACTTTATCGTGCATCAGCAGATGCATGACGAATAGGTCCAAGGAGGTGATACTTCCCCTCTATCGGGCGCTGGTCAGACTGCAGTTGGAGTACTGCGTGCAATTCTGGGCGCCGCACTTCAAGAGGGATGCGGATAACCTGGAGAAGGTTCAGAGAAGGGCCACTCGTATGGTTAAGGGCCTACAGACCAAGACTTACGAGGAGAGACTAGAGAAACTGGATCTATTCAGCCTCCGCAAGAGAAGGTTGAGAGGCGAACTTGTGGCTGCCTATAAGTTCATCACGGGGGCACAGAAGGGAATTGGTGAGTATTTATTCACCAAGGCGCCCCCGGGGGTTACAAGAAATAATGGCCACAAGCTAGCAGAGAGCAGATTTAGATTGGACATTAGGAAGAACTTCTTCACAGTTAGAGTGGCCAGGGTCTGGAACGGGCTCCCAAGGGAGGTGGTGCTCTCCCCCCCTACCCTGGGGGTCTTCAAGAGGAGGTTAGATAAGCATCTAGCTGGGGTCATCTAGACCCAGCGCTCTTTCCTGCTTATGCAGGGGGTCGGACTCGATGATCTATTGAGGTCCCTTCCGACCCTAACATCTATGAATCTATGAATCTATGGAATGGAAATGTTCAGTGAACATTGTGAGTTTATATGTATTTTCTGAGAGAAGACTATTTTACCATAACTTCTGAAATAAATACCCTTTCAGATATTTCATAGCGAAAGGTATAGAAAATAATAATTTTAATTACAAATGGTAGAAGAGATTTGCATAGGTAGAGTATATGCAAGTAACTTCCTTTTAGTGAAATCATGTTCTACCTTGCCATATTTTGAAAGGATCTTGAAGAGCTTCTGCTCTTTCACAGAAAATAAAGAAAGAAGGCAAAAAATGCTAACGCCATGACTTCTGTTTGCCAAACAGCTAATACTTACAGACTTTCTAACTGGGTGCGGAGATATAATTTGTTCTTTTGGCTGTCTCTTCTTGGGCAACAGCCAAAATACACTCCCATGTCAAGTCAAGTCAACGTGATTTAAAAAATCATTTATGTGAAGCTGATAGTTCCCATGAATGGGCTGCCATCTAGTAGCACTGCAAAATTCAGTTACACCGAGAATTAACTAAAATGTAAAAATGTGGGGAATCTTCATAAAATCCATAAAAGTTAGAACGCAGTTAGTATGTCTGAGTTCTTAAGCAATGTACCCTTGTCTTAGGATGATTAATCAAAATGTTTAAAGCATGTATGTTTAAAGCATACATGTGCAAGTTACTGGAACGTCAAGCTCAGACATGCTGTTCATTTTAAGGACTTCCAATTAAAAGCCTCATTGCAGGTGTTATTTTCTTTGTGCAAAATCTGAAGCTTAAGACTTCAAATGGAAAAAAAACAACCTGTATCATGAATTTCAGCCCTTTCCATATTATTTGACAAAAATAATGAATATTTTTAGAGGCTCAGCAAAGAAATATAAGGACAAACATATATTTCTCAAAGACAACTCTTTTTTTTAACATAATCATCTTTGGACTTCTTTTGTCTAGCCTGGAAGTCTTCCAAGGATTTCAACGTGTAGTTGCCTTTGAAGTGCATTGATTTTGACTTCTAAGTACCAGATTCATTCCCACCCATTAAACTGGCTAGTGTACTCTGGCAGGTTAAAAAGAAAAAGTAAAATGCAAGAACTACAAGCTAATTTACAGACACATCGCTGTATAATAGATTAAATCAATAATTGGAAAAGTTGTTATGCAGGGGAATTAACTGAGTGATTTGTACTATTAAGGTACATTGTAGTTGAGAATAAAGGAATTTAGGGGAGTAAGGTTCTTTCCCAAATACTGGGCATAGATCAGCAGTTCTCAACTTGAGGCCCCACTCAGACCTCTTAGTTTTTACTCTTCCTGATTATAGAAAAATAATAGAGCAACTCGTCTGCTGCAAAGAACTCAGAAAGATCAGAACAAGTCAGAATGTTTCTGACACTATGGATTCCCATTTGAAATCTCTGAGTATTTCTTGTGAATCATGTTTGGAAATAGGGATAAAGGACTTGAATCTGCATGTGGTACTCCCACTTACAAGAAAGGGGGCAGGGAATGGACATGGGAAGGTACATAGCTTTGACACTACTCTATTCGGTCACAAGAGATAATTGGATATCAAGGAGGCAGGTAGTGATATACTGCACCCTATCATTAGAAATGGGGAGAAGTAAAGGAAATGTGTTTCATTGGGGTATCTTTGCATAGGGTCTGGTTAAGTTTACATACTATGCCATGCTCAGAGCTGTTCCTAAAGGCACAATCAAGCTCAGAAATAATAGTGGGGGGTCACAGGTCGAACTCTCCACCCATTCTGCTGAAAAGCTAACTGTGGTAGGTCTGTAGAATTTTTCCTTTGTTGCAATTTTGATATTTTATTCCTTGACTTTTATTATAGGCATACTTTTCATCTGATTGCAACTAAGTGTAAATGTTCAGCATGCAGCCAATTGATTTTTTTCTGCTCCCAAAATAAATATTGCAAGAATTTTTAAAATAAAAGTTGTCATTTCTGCTCATCACCTCAGATAGCCTATGTGTATGTGTGTATAATATGGGAGAATGTATGTTTTATTTGAACTGTAGATGTTTCAGCATAAAAAAGCATTGCAGGGAAGTCGAGAAGAGCTCATACCTTTTATTTTATAAAGGTTTAAGAAGTGTTAGCAAACTTTATATTGCAGTCCTTTATATTGTAGTTGGCTTGTATCTCCCAGTTATAAAACCTGTATTTCTTTGCACTGTATCCCAAAATGTTTTCTTTTTTCATGCCCAATCTATAGGTAGGTTTATGTTACTAATCATCTCAGTGAGAAATGAGGTTAAGGCTATCCAACTGAGAATGGTGCAACCACACCACAGATGAGCTGACTCTGCTTTGCCCTGAGGCAAAGGAGGCATGGATAAACACAAAACACCCATTTTATGATGAACAGATATCTACCATCAGCTTTTTCACCAAAGAAAAATGGCAAACAATTCTTTTAAATGAAATCAAAAACAAATCATATGATGTCCAACACTAAAACAATGGAACTGTCAAGACTTGTATTCTCTACGTTAACAGATTAATATTAGTGCTGCAGATGCTATAGACTTACTGAATACATAAAGATTACTGTTCTGACTTTAATAGTGTTAAGTGTAGCTTAATAATAGTGACTATGTTCCCAGCTCAGATCCAGACTGGATTTGGCCCATAGAGCCATGCCATTTGGCTCATGAGTCTCCCTACAGGTCTGGAAATTTGGCAGTGGGGGAGTGGTGGCAGCATAAGCTGCCTTGGCAGAGACCAGGGCCATAGCAATTAACATTACCGCCATTTTCCTGCTACCAGATTTCAGGACCCATAGAGAGCCCCGTGGGCTGGATAACATGGTTCCATGTGCTGGTTCATGCTGGGATACGATGGAGTCAGCCTGCAGCCATATCTGACACATGGAGTCATACTCTATGCTAGTCCCCCCGTGCTCAGGATGTGGCCCGCAGACCACCCCCATGCCACTTATCCAGCCCCCAAGGTTGGATGGGTAAAACACCACTGATCTAGAGCAGGGATTTTCAAACTGTGGTTTGCTGATGGTTTTGTGAAGTCATTTATTACTCTAGGTATGCTGGTCAAGGAGATATTTTCTATGATATCCTGAAAGTTGAAAAGGTCTCTTGTTCCAAAAAGTTTGGAGGATACTACATATGCAAATTAAAGACAGTGATAGGTAATTATAAACTTCCAAAATTGAAACAATTCAGGTACCTCTTTTTGTAGTTTTGCCCTTAGGGAATAGCACAGACTAGTTTGACAGGGTTCAAAAGGCATTAGCAGGCAAAGGGAGCTTAAAATGTATAAAATATCATGCCTGACCACAGAAGAAGCCTTGACCATGAAGCTCTTTGTTTCATGGGAAATGGCTGGTCACAAATAACCCTGTCACTGCTCCTGAGAGAACTGAACTGTACATTCTCAAGTGAAGCCAGGCCATCTGAAGTGATCACAGTAAATTGCAGATCATGTTATTTTGCCTTGAGAGAGATGGTGCCCTGAGAGGCCTCTAGAGGAAACCAAGAGTGCTCTTGAAGAAGCCATGGGTGGTCAGAGGTGCAGTGGACTTGGAAACTGTGACAGTTAGTTACCCCGAGTCCAGAAGAATTTAGATAACTAATGCCTAGCTTGGAATATTTACTTTACATGGCACCAAGAGGAAGCCCCTGGGAGGCATTTGTGCCTGTTGTTATTCCCCTTTCTGAGGTATAGTTTACTTTCTCTTGTATGGCTGGTTAGCACTACTAGCTACGACATGAAGGGATGGAATCATCTTCCTTAGAGTGCTGGCTGTTCCCAAGGGAATCAGACTTTAGTGAAAGGCCTGGAGTACTGTTTGGCCTTCCCTGGTCTCTACCTTTGCAGTTTTGGACTCTTGGGTAATGGCCTAAACCTAAATAAGTCCATCCTGTATTCACTGACTTTAAAGGGCCTTTTTTGTTTGGTTTTATTGGGAGCCTGATTGATACCTAGTTTAGTAAAAATCTTGGACAATTCTTTTCACTATGCTTGTCCATGCTAAAGATATAGCCTACTGCTTCCTATCCCTGATCCAGGCCCAGATGCATGGTTTCAATATAGTGCTTCTGACTGTCTCTTTTTTAAAATAATCCTAGACATATGTATCATTCATCATTATGAATGAAATAATGTTCCATTCCCATTAACACATTATTATCCTTTACACTCATAACTAGGCCTTAGTCTGAGCATAAATTACAATTACATACATAGGCAGACAAGGTTGTGTAGGTAAATCTGATATTTTTTGTTAGCCCAACTAAAATAACTGAAAAAATTCTTCTTTGCAAGCTTTTGGGTACAAACACACTGGGTTTGTACCTGAAAGCTTGGAAAGAAGATTTTTTTTCAACTATTTCAGTTGGGCTAATAAAAGATATCAGATTTACCCAAAGAAACTTGTCTGCCTGTGTCCTTAGACCAACACGGCTACAACCAATATCCTCGTTAAATACATATTAAGTTCCTTTTATCCCATCTTGGTGTGAAGAGTGAATTGTATGATTCTTATGAAAAGACAACTCAGGGGTACTATGTGTCAATATTACCAATTCTATTTTATAAAAAGTCACTGAGGTATTAAGCAGAGTTATTATAATAAAAGTTTTAATTTAAAAGACCTAACTTAAAATATGCTTCACGTGACTTCAATATTTTATATACTGACAAGAACCTCTAGGCAAATATGATTGTGGTACCTGTAGGTGTTATAAGGCTTAAGACCCTTTCTGACTGACCCGCAGGTTACTGGCAGCAGCAGGGTGGGACCTAGAATATGTCACCCAGGTCTCCTGATCGCTGTTTCTTCTTGCCTGCGACGACATTGATGTTATAGTGTTGGGAGCCAGTTCCCCCACTAGTGTCCTTCCTGACCCACTCTAACTTCTTCATGAGGCTTCAAACCTCCCCTTTACTCCACCCTAACCACTTCTGGCCTCCAGAAAAAGACGATCAGTGCTGAGGCTTACTGATGTTGCCCCACTGGTATGGGTCATAATAGCAGTCCTTTGTGGTAGCCTGTAACAAGGCCAATTTCTGGTCTGGCCCCTCCTGCTTTGTAATCTTACAGGGTCCACAGATGCTCAGCCCCCCTGAGAGTCCTTGGATGGGTAGTCCCCTTAATTCTACAAAAATATGTAACTCAACCCTAAAACTATAACAAACAAAGGATGGCAGCAGCCACTGCTATACTCCTCAGTCCTTCTTTCAAGGTGATTGTTCCCTAATACAGTCTATTTATCATAAGTCCAATTTACTTATATTGGTCGTTCCCACCCGGGGGCAACCAGTCAGCTCACTGGCTCTTCGTTGCTCTCTGTTCCATTGTTATGGGCTATTATAGGCTGGCCCTGGACCCTTCCTGGCCACAGACTCTCTCTCTGAGGGATTAAAGTCCTGGAGTACAATCCCTGTGTGTCCTTCACTTCTGTTCAGGGCAGGGTCCCCGTGTGGGAGATGCCCAAAAACCCAGACCCGTCACAGCCTCCCTGGTCACTTGGCCTGACTCTTTTCTCTCTGCACTGGCATCACCACCGCCCACTCCAACATCCCTTGCAGGCTGCTGTGGAGAACCAGCACTCCTCCAAATGCTGTGCGGAGCAGACTGATGCGCTGGCTCTGCTCCAGCCGCCTGCTGCTCCCTGTCCAGGGGTTTCACCAGGGTCTGCCTCTCTGGCATGCCACAGGTTTTCCCACAGGGCCCCTCACCAGAGCCAGAAGTACCTCTGTCTGCACACTCCCCGCCAATCCAGAGGACAAGGCTGTGCTGGAAATGTGTCAGTCTCAGCTTGCCGCTCCTGTGTGTTGCTTTCACTGAAGTAGGTCGGGGGTGCAGGTCACGCTTTAGGCTCTCTTTTCCCCTTTTACAATGATATTAATACAGCCTTATTTTGGTTATACCAGATTCATAAATCATTGGGTCCTATTATTAAGTTACCACATGTAATAATGTAGAAATGTTCTATTTTTGTGTACACTAAAAGTTATGCATGGATTTGTTTATGATGCTGCCACCTTCAGGAATTATGCACCAGGTAAATCTACAATATCTATAGTTTAGTTCAAACTCCAGAGTGAAATTCATATCTGAATCTAAGGCTAGGTACAGCCATTCAGGAAGCCTAGGAGAGGTTAAATCATGTTAAAAATGGCCATTTGAACTAACTTAGTTCATCCAGTGCAGACCTTACATTTAGATCCCTAGTTAGGTTTATCTAAGTGCAAACTGTACATAAGCTCAGAAAGGTTAGATCAGGGTAAAAATGGCCAACCCAATCTAAGTTAACTATATGTCAGAGGTAGTCTAACTTATACTGAATTCAGTGAGACCAATCTAACAGTACCCAGTGCCGCCCTAGGGCTGGGAAAGTCCACCCTCTGGGATCAGGTTATTTTTTGCCTCCTCCCCCCAGTTCCTCACCCCACCCTCGATGAACAACCCCCCACTATGAACCAGCAGCCCCACTCTAAGCCTGCCAAACTCCCCATCCTGTGTGCTGTTCCCAGTGCTGGTTTTACTGGCATTTGCCAGTGCCAGCAGCTGAGTAAGTCAGTGTAGGGGGAAGGGTGGGCAGGATGGGTTGTTTGTGTGGGGTCCAGGGACTGGGGATGGGGGACCCATCCTGCCAGCCCTTTGATCTGCCCATTTCTCCTCCCACCCTGACTTACTTCAGTCAGGCTCCCAGAACCAGTGAATGCTGGTAAAACTGGCTCCAGAAGTGGTTTGTGGGATCAGGGTCAGTTCAGCTGCATTAGGGAGGGGGAGGTTAGGGAGGTGAGGTAGGTCCAGGTTGCGGGGGTTGGAATGAGCCCCACTTCCCCCTTCAACTTCTGCCATGGGCCCCACTTCCCCCCCTCCCAATTCCCCAACCCCTCCTCCACAAACCCTGCTTGCTCTCTGACCCCCACCCCCCAACTCCATCACTAGTTCTCTCCCACATCCTGATTTACCTTGGTTCAGGTTACCATTTTTAACTTGATCTAATCTCCCTGAATATTTGTATGTACACAAAGTAGGTGTACACAGAACCTAAGCCAATGTCATTTGGCATGCCTGTAACATCAATTTAGATTAATCCTTGATTCAGTCTCTTACAGATCATTTCTACTTGTCGCCTTCATAATCTGAGGCTAAGACATCCTGAAGCTACCTACTATAAGATGGCTTAGTTACTGTAATATAATGAGAAGATGTCAGAAGGGTACCATGTAAGGCAAATAGCAGAAAGTTATACAAACTTGTAAAAGAGTTCAGCTTCTACTTTAATTTATATGTTCTGCCAACTGCTTTGTGTATACATTCTACCAACTTGGATCAAAACAGTCTAGAGGGTTAATGATATCTTCTAGGCACAGCCTACAGGAAGGGAAAGTATAAGGTTGAATTAAACAAGAAAGTTTTTCCTATCTCTTAATTTTCTGTTTTAAATTTCAAACTATACTTTAAAGTTCAAATTAAACTTCTGGTCATCGGGGACTCCATCCTTAGGGGAACTGACGGCCCAATCTGTTGCTCCAACGCCTGGTCACGGGGGGTCTGCTGCATGCCTGGCGTGAGGATTTGGGACGTCACAGAGACCATCCCAAAGATCATTAAGCCCTCGGACTATTACCCTCTAGATGTGGTCCATGTGGGGACTAATGATGCATCTAAGGGTAAGACTGACTCCATCATGGAAGACTACAAGGCCATGGGTCATTTACTTAAGGAGATGGGAGCCCAGGTGGTATTTTCCTCCATCCTCCTGGTAAGTGGACAGAGTAGATGCCACGATGCCTGTACCGGTGTAGTTAACTGTCATCTTCAGAGCTGGTGCTATGAGGCGGGCTTCGGATTTCTGGACAATGACCCATATTTCTGGGCTGAGGGCATGCTGAGGTGGGATGGACTATATCTCTCACTCAAGGGTAAATGCATTTCCTCTAGGTTGGCTGATCTCGTTTGTCGGGCTTTAAACTAGCTTCGCCGGGGAAAGGGGCCACCCGAAGAGGAAGGGATGTTTCGCCAACTAGCAAGGCGACAAGAGAAACAGAAACCCAGGTAAGCAACAATGGGCACAGCAGTCCTGGGAGCAGGGGGAAGGTACGTGCACTCTCAGGAGGCCTCACATGTCTGTACACTAATGCACGTAGTATGGGGGGGCAAGCAAGAGAAACTTTGCCTTCTGATAGCAGGGAAGAATCCAGACTTAGTGGGGCTCACAGAAACCTGGTGGGATCCTACCCATGACTGGGTGGTGGGCATTCAGGGATACACACTATATAGAAGGGACAGGACTGGGAGGAAATGTGGGGTGAAAGGGGGGGGGGGGGGTCGCCCTCTATGTCAAAGAGCAACTCACATTGTCAAGAATTAGCCTTGGGATGGAGGAAGGTCAGGCAGAGACACTATGGGTCAGACTTCAAGGGGGGCAAGGCGAAAAGGATCTTACGGTGGGTGTCTACTATAGACCACCCTGCCAAGGGGTTGAGTTGGACCAGGATTTCTCAGTACATCTTATGGAGGCAGTTGGGTCTAAGGATGTTGCTGTCATGGGGGACCTAAACTACCCAGATATCTGCTGGGAGGAGCAGTCAGCCAGGTCTGACTCTTTGCATAGGTTCCTAGCTTACCTCCACCTTACCCAGGAGGTGCACAGCCCCACTAGGGGAGTTGCTTTGCTTGGCCTGGTCTTGGCCACTGGTAATGACTTGGTGAGGGAACTGCAGGTCCTTGACCACCTGGGTGACAGTGATCATCACCTACTGGAATTCATCATCCAGAGCAGGGTATTGAGGGCTTATAACAAGACTAAAGCCCCTGACTTCAGAAGGGCCAATTTCAATGAATTTAGGAGATTAGTGGGGGAGGCACTGAGAGCCCAAAAGGTAGAGGATATGGGAATCCATGAGGGGTGGTCGTACCTTAAAGGGACGACCCTCCAGGCTCAGAGTGTGATAGTTCCTGAGAGAAAGAAGGGGAGTAAGAGTGCTCTGAAACCCCCATGGCTCAGCAAAGGCATTTGAGAATGCCTGAGGGCCAAAAGGGCCCTCAGGCGTACACCCGGTGGAAGAGAGGGGCTATTACCAAGGAGGAATACTCCTCCTTGGTCCGTGAGTGTAGGAGGGCCATTAGGAAGGCCAAGGTGGGGGTAGGAGCTTAGGCTAGTGACCACAATTAAGGACAACAAAAAGTCCTTCTTCAAATACATTGGGAGTAAGAAGAGGGCAACGGGTAATGTAGGGCCCCTGTTAGACTCAAATGGTAATCTTGTGGCTACGCCAGACGAGAAAGCCAAAATCTTTAACAAGTTCTTTGCCTCTGTTTTCTTGGACAGGGACCAGGACAGCTTTCCCACCACAGGTAGGGGCAATCTTGGGGATAGCACTGCCAGGCCTTGGGTCTGTGCAGAAGTAGTTAGGGATCTTCTGGAAGGGCTGGATGTTTTTAAATGTGCGGGCCCTGATGCCCTCCACCCAAGGGTGTTGAGAGAGCTGGTGCGGGTCATTGCTGTGACCTTGGCCCGGCTGTACGAGCTTATCTTGGTCCATGGGCCAGGTGCCCGGAGATTGGAAACTAGTTAATGTGGTCCCCATTTATAAGAAAGGGAGAAAGGAGGACCCAGAAAACTATAGGCCCATAAGCCTCACTTTGGTCTTGGGGAAAATCCTTGAAAAAATTATCAAGGATCACATCTGTGAGGGGCCAGCAGGGGAGATCATGCCCAGGGGAAAA
>NW_005841855.1:5047851-5079959 GCF_000455745.1 Alligator sinensis | reverse complement strand
GCTTGAAGGGAGAGGCTGCAATTAGATTTAGACAGACTACAGAAGTGGGTGGATGGTAATAGGATGGGGTTCAATGTAGATAAATGCAGGGTGCTGCACCTGGGGAGAAGGAATCCACAGCATACATACAAGCTGGGGAGCTCCCCCCTTGAGAGCACAGAAGCGGAAAGGGATCTTGGAGTCATTATTGACTCCAAGATGAACATGAGCCGCCAATGCCAGACTGCAGCCAGCAAAGCCAACTGCATCTTGTCGTGCATCCAAAGATGCATCTCAAGCCAGTTCAGAGAGGTGATACTTCCCCTCTACACGACATTGGTCTGGCCTCAATTGGAGTACTGCGTCCAGTTCTGGGCACCGCACTTTAAGAAGGATGTGGCCTGCCTTGAGAGGGTTCAGAGGAGGGCCACCCGCTTGGTTGGAGGGCAACAGGGCAATCCCTATGAGGAGAGGCTGAGGGACCTGAACCTGTTCAACCTCAGCAAATGAAGGCTGAGGGGGGTGCCTACATACTTGTTAGGGGAGATCAGCAGCATATAGGAAGGGTCCTATTCTCCCCAGCAGTACCTGGGGTGATGAGGAACAATGGCCAGAAGCTGCTGGAGAGCAGGTCCAGGTTAGGGATTAGGAGGTACTATTTCACTGTTAGGGTGGCCAGGATCTGGAACTCACTTCCTAGGGAAGTGGTCCACGCTCCTATCTTGGGTAAATTCAAAAAGAGTTTGGATGAACACCTGTCTGGGGTCGTGTGATCCCAGCGTGTGCTCCAGCCAGTGGCAGGGGGTTGGAATAAATGATCTATTTAGGTCCCTTCTGATGACCTATTTAGGTCCCTACTATGAAACTATATCCTATATTTAGGTGGAGATCTAAGTTTAAGTCCCTGGCCTAGCAGTTTGCTACATCCAAAAAGAGTTTGGATGAACACCTGTCTGGGGTCGTGTGATCCCAGCGTGTGCTCCAGCCAGTGGCAGGGGGTTGGGATAAATGATCTATTTAGGTTCCTTCTGATGACCTATTTAGGTCCCTACTATGAAACTATATCCTATATTTAGGTGGAGATCTAAGTTCAAGTCCCTGGCCTAGCAGTTTGCTACATCCTAAGTGACTGTTCTAACAACTAGTCTCAAAGTCATTCTTTTCCTGTTGGATTTGGTCCCTTCGAATTGGCCAGCAAAACTGACTTGAGTCTGATTTAAGCAAAGCAATGTCTGAACCTCAATTTCTCAACTCCCAAGTGACTGCTCTGATCACTGGACTATGGGATATGTACTACAGTAGCTTGCTTTCTGATTTTTTATTAAAGTCTATCCTAGAGCTAAGAAGCTTTTCTTGATAAACTTTTCATGAAAACTAGCATGTTCACATGAAAAACTTTGAGTTTGCTGAATCAGAATTTTCCGACAAAAAGTTTTTGTCAGAAAATTCCCATACAGTTTCAGCACAAAACAATCTTTCCTGAAGTAGAATGCTGTGTGTCTGGCAGAAAGCAGTCATACTCCATCCTTTCATAGATTACATGAGAGAAAGTCTCTTACGTATACAGGTATATATATGAGATGTTCTTTGGAGCATCTACTGCCTGTTCAACTGCATGAGAAAAATTCACAGTCTGCCACTGAAGGTTTAATTTTGTAAGATGCTGAGTGCTTTCACTTCAGTACTTGACTTTAAGTATGCTAGTAGTGTGTTCAGTTTAATTAAGTTAAGCATGTGCTTAAGGGCTATCTTCGACTAGAGCAAGAATGCTCAGTTCCTTGTAAAATAAAATCTTGTGTGAGTATTAAGGAGTCTAATTTAGTATTCATCTCTTCAATTTGCCAAGAGTCTCTGTTTGGTGGGTAGTATACAAACTCCCATTAATGCCACTATGCTTTGTGTGTGCAGGTTTGTACAAAGCTGAAGACAGGTATATTCTTAAATATTCAAAATAATTTTCCTCCACAAAAATTTAGCAAGTTCTTTTCTTTTACCCAAACAATGTTCTAGCTGAAATTAAAGCTTGCATGTCAGCATTTTTATTTATGACTTGGCCTATAAATAGGGAGCTACTCAATTCTCAATTTCCTGGATTTTGTGGAAATCATGAAATTGGGCATTGTCTGTGAAACAGGGCAATGTCCCTGAAATCCGCGAAAAAAAAACTTAGTAACAATAAAATGGTGGCTCCCCAGTGGCAGTCAGTGGTCTGCACGGCCGCTGCAGCCTGGCTCCCTAACCCTAACCCTAACGCTAACCCTAACCCATTGCCACTGATTGTCTGAGAGGGCTGCCTATCATGTGGCCCCACCCCTTTCCAGTCAGCAGCGAGGGGTGGGGTCATATGATGAACTGATTTCTCAATCAACCAGCAGTGAGGGGTGGGGTGACCAGGGCCCCTTGGCCAATCAGAGACGTGGGGGAAGAGGCCCTGCTGCAATTAGTCTGTGAAAACAGCATCCGGCCCCACAATCTGCCTGTGAAATAGGCTGCCCACCTCCTTGATTTCCATAGGTTCCTACCTATACACTTGCTTATAAACCTAATAGCTTTCTTGCACAGAAACTAACATGCACTATAAAAATAGCTATGGATTTACGAAATCTGGTGATTTATTTTGATTGAAAGCAGTATTCATTACTTCTTTCTTGCATTTACTTCAAGTTCTTTTAGATGTTTAGTAAAGCTGTGTTATCAGCATGTCATCACCACATGAAAATCCTAAGAATAATATAATAATGGAATAGTGGAAATAGCATAATACAAAAATTTAAATAATAATGATAATAAAAAAATAATATCACATTCTCTGTTAAAGTTCACCCAGTATATGAGTTTACATAATTTGATCTATTTATATTATCCTATATAATATAAATGATATACTCCCTGGACTAATTTTCTTACAGTAAAAAAACATGCATTAAATAGAGGTTTTGTATACTTCTAACATTTGATGTTCTCAGTTTTATATTTGCATATAGAGAGCTAAAATATTGTTTGGCTTTGGGATCCCTGAAACATAACGTAAAAAAACAAGACTTCACATACAATATTAATTTGGCATGCTGCTGAATTAGCATGGAGAGTAGCATAGAGGTGGATTAATTAAGGGACAGAGAGGCTGCATTTTGCTCCAGCAAGCCAAGAGAGCCAGATGTAGCTTCTTGAAGTCAAAGGGAGACTTTGTCATCTTTACTATATGCATTCTCTGACTTCTCAGAAGCCAGAATGCACAACTCCCCTGTTCTAGAAAAGTGTCCTAACCATTACCCACAAGACTTCTACCAAGTGGCCAAGTTGCAACAAGAAAGTCTGGCTTCTGCTTCCCAATGCAAATTATCCATTTTGTCCAATAACTAATAAAAAATGCATAAACGGTAATGCAACTTCAACAGGTTATCTGAAAGATGATGTAATGCATACCCTGATGGTTAGGGCGTGGTCCTGAGACACGAGATGTGCATCCAAAGTCCCTCAGAGTGATGTTAGTCATGGCCTCTTGTCTTGCCTTCCTGGGCAAATATCCACACTACTAGACTATTTATTGGGTAATGTGTGTTTCCCATCACCTCAGATGTCTTGACACAGAAATCAATGCTGCTGTCTATCACTTAAGCCCACTTGGTAGATATTTCCTCCAGTGAGCTAGATCCCTAGAGGGTACCTCCTCTTAGCTGGTTGGCAGAAATGCTTTAGATTGCTTATTATTCTGCTCAGTGTGGAACATAAAGGTGTGTTTGTGTCTCCATGGTGGAAATATGGTTACCTTCTGAGGACTCCTTAGGGTGTCCATTGAGAGAATTGGGTACCTAGGCACCTTAGGAGTATAATAGGATCAGCTCTCCTGAGGAAGTTATATATGTATATATATATGAGGAAAGTGATAGCTAAGGCTTAGTTTTCTTAGAGGTGAAATAGAGCCTGGCCTTTAATGTTTTGCATGCTGTTTACACATCCAAATGGAAGAATGAGGTGGAACTGAGCAAAGATACATCAGCAGTCAAAACAATAAGGAATAATGAGAGACGAATTTTTGTAGCTACAGCTCAATTGTATGTCTTCAGCAAAAAGAAAATAACCTTTGGTTGACGCCATGTTGAAAAATATAGAACAGGAAAACACCCATACCTGCTGTTGTAGCATCATCCTGATAATTTTAATGAGAAGTCAGAGAATGCATATAGTAAAGATGACAACTTCAAGCACATCAACCCTCTACAACACACGCATAATTATGAATAATTTTGAACCTAAAATAACATTTTTCACATATTCATGAAAAGAAAAAGACTAATTTACTAGTGATAACAAGCTTGAATACAATATACCTTATTCAATAAGACCATATTAAATCTAAGCTCATTTTACAGTTGCTGCTACTACTACTAGTTTTCAGTGTCTGATCAAATTAGAAGGCTGAATAATTAGGAGATTTGTTTATAACATTGTTCTTCCTGCACTTGTTCTCCATTATGCTTGCTTTCTGATGACTGAACTCCCATTAATTTCAGAGACTTCAGCACAGAAGGAATGAACTATATCTATAGGTTCCTAAAGCTTTCAGTGAAACTGTTTACTGTTTGATTCAACCAGCTTGCTGGATTCAGATAGACAAATGATGAACATCAAAAAAATTAAGTCAATGACATGCATGTGAAAAAAAAATCCAAATTAAATTAAATGTAAATAAATAATGTACCTCTGCTTTTTCTTTATTTAAATAATGAGAGGTGGGTGGAGATGCTTGCTTTTTAAAATGACTTATAAAAGTACTTATAAAACAAATAAACATGCTATGAATGCTAATTAAATCTTTGATCAAGCAATTGTATTTAAATACCCATCACACAATAATATTTAAAGACTTTTGAAACACAAGCATCAGGCAGAAAAGCAGTACTTGAGCAGACTGCTCCCTATGTACCTATTAATTACACACTAATAAAATCAATGGCTACAAAGCAGGCCTCTGAGAGTCTGCAGTAGGCGTTTATCATCCAACACACCTCTTTTCCTTTGTAGTACAACAAATTATCTAGGCAAAGTGAATTCATTCACTCCCTGTTACCAACCTCTGAATAAATTACACACAGAGGGCTGTCTCTTGAAATACCAGCTTTAGTGCATCATCTTCAGATACAGAAACTTTGACCATCATTAATCTTTGGGAGAAAAGAAATAATTATTTCCAGTGAAAATGAACAATGAACATGACACATTATAATTGTTAGGAGGAAACAAATATGCTTTGAAATAAGGCTTTTTCCTATGTCATTACAAATATAAAGAGTTAGGGTCCATGTCTGCTACAAATCAATTGAGTTCCAGTAGAGATGAATTCATTTATACCGACTGTGGATCCAGGATGAAGCTGGGTGGGTGGTTAGCATAAAAAACAGAGGCATTTTGGGTGTGATACAAAGTTTACCAAGGTTAAACTTTGAAGGGGATCCTTCCTTTGACTTTAATGGCTTTGGAAAGTCTCTGTAATTACATTTAAACTTGCAGTGTGTTGGTCTGCATGTGGGATGCTGTCTAGTATTTTATTAGCCAACATATTTCAGCCGATTACCTAATTTTCTCATACTTTTGCTTTCTAGGTACATTACAGTATATCGTTTTACAAAATGCTTTAAGGGTTTCTCACAAAGTTAATGAAAATATATTCAAAACCATTTTTACAAAGTCTTTGAAGCATAAATTTGAACTTTCCAATCACATCACAGAACAGATATGTCAAGCTAATGGAACTCAAAATGTGTGTGGGTTAGGCTTAGTTAAGCATTAAACCCATGCTGCGAAATGGTCATCCGATAACAGAGGAATTCAAATCTTGTCCAGTGGAAAACAAGCAGGAGATAAGTCTGTGAAATGAAAGAATGGACTTGTATCAGTCAACAGGTACTAAATAATTTATTTCAAATGTATTTCAAATATACCCAGACTTCAGAGGAATGGTAAACTGATTTAATTCAAATATAAATGAATCATAAATAGATATTTTTGTTTTGTTTGAAGTTAATGTTGATCAACTTTCTACTTTAGAGAGAGAAAGGCTGAAGTGGAATTTACTTCTATAAGATAATTAAAATGTTTCTAATTCTAATTAAAATGACAGGTCTAATTTATTAGAGGATTATGTTTTCATTGTTGGAGCACAGGATGAGGAACCAGGAATTCTTGAGTTTTAATATATCCTTAGATAATGATTCCTCAGTAGCTTTGGCAAGTCATGTAACTTCTCTGCATCAGTTTTTCCATCTAAAAACTGTACATACTGAATAAATGTACCTTAAACATTTATTAAAGAGTGATTGGGAGGGTTAAATAGCTCATATTTTCAAAATGCTTTGAGATTAAATATTCTACACAAATACTTATGTTTTTATCATCTCTCTTCCAAATTAGAAAGCTTTCATAGTCCATTGTTAAATGTGTACTTTACAAAGAAAATATATAAATATATAAAACAAAATTAGACTCAGATTAGACATATTTGTTAGTTACAGTGGTCTATGAACATCAAAGCATTTCTGTATTTGCCAGTTATTAAGGTCCACAGATCTTGTTCTTAAGATAATTAAAATACTATATAAAATCATACAAAACAGAGAGAAAAAATGATGGCAATGTGAATGACAAGCAAGTATGACTAATCTCAGCATATCATAGAGGAATAAAGTGTCAGTTTCTCAGTTTCTTGAAATAATATCTTTGAATAATTTATATAGTGTATTGCTTATGATTTTTAAAAATAGAAATCTGTATTTTAGATTTTTAAAGCAGGTTAGGAGCCTGGGACATGTTTCTCATTAATATAATCCCATAGAATGCTTGGAAAATCTCTACCCATGCATATATATAACAAATTGACCACAGCATTCTGCACTGAAGATGTGTCTGGAGGTGAAAATTTGTTAGCAAGATCAATCTCTAGTTACTATTTTGCTGCCCTTTTTAAATAAATGTTATGACACATTATTTAATTGCAGAGAAAAATGCATGTTTTGCTTGTTGTTGCTACAGTAGCAGAGGCCCAAAAGATCAAGTTCCTCATTTTGAGTTGGCCAGGAATGGAATTTTAGTTGTGCAGAAAGTTGGAATTGACAGAGCAGTCTAAGAACTTGTTGGACTGGGTGTGAATTGCCATATTTTTTTCCAAGTGATGTCTGGGTTATTGAAGTTCTTCATCTTTTAATTTGTTTGATATTTGCTCAAAAGATCTCATCTACCTCCTTCTCCTGGTTGGTTAAATTGGCAGCAGCTTGTGGCTGAGCAACCAATTCAGCAACAATGGTGACAGGGTTAAAAAACTAGTTTTTGGCTGAGTAGCAAGGGGTGATGTGAGCAATGCTAAGGCATGAACTCTGCCCCTCACGTAGGGTGCATATACATGTGCTTGGGAGTGGGGGGAGGGGAGCAGTTAAATTAGAACGGATCCTGGAGAGACACTCTAAAATGCCGCAGCATCATGTGTATTACGTTCCTGAGTGTTTAAAAATGGCAGCGGGACACTTTAAGTAAAGCTCATTCAACAAACTTTAAAGTGCCTCAGTGGCCATTTTAAAACCTGCTATGGCAATGCTAGAGCGTTCTAATTAGAGCATATTGGAGCACATGTGTAGGCACCCATAGAGTCCAGCACAGCTCCTGGTAGCCACTGCTGTGTCCCCATAATTCCATTCTGGCATGAAAAATCAGCTTCCTTATCTATAATACACATCTCAATTTTGGATGGATAGTTTCGGGAGGTGGGGAAGTTTAATATGGCATGCAAGTAAATATAGCATATAAACCTAAAGTGTTCATAGTTGAAACAGTGTTTCTTTACTTTTAAAGTCAACGTGAACTGTTTATTAAAGTTAAAGCTGACCTTGATGTTTATCTTGTAGACTACTGTACAATGAAGATTGATTCTCTACCACATTAGACCTTGCATAACTGTTTACATCTATGCAAAGTAGACACATAGCGGTTATATAATTTATTTATGTACTATAGTCATTTAATTGTTTTTATAAACATTATTTAATGCACACTTTCACAGTTGGAAATGATTCAGACAAACAGAAAATAGAGGAAAATGAAGGCTACAGTTCATACTTGGCTGTACTACTCCTTGATTTTTAATGAGGGTTTTGACTGAACAAGGACCATAGCATTTGGCGTGCAGTCAACATATTTTTGAAGATTTCAAACTGAGCTAAATTGCTTTACAAACATCTTCATGTTTTCATCTTCAAAGCTATCTTTTTCAAAAGCAGTCTTTACAGTGTGTTCAATCTTATAAACAAACAGGAAATAGGAGTGACAGTACTCCTGGCCCTTCTCAAATTTAGTTTCAGACAATGTAAGAATAAGACAATAAGAATGTATAATACCTAAAACAGTTTGTATTTTCTATACAATGAAAAATGTGCTATGGAATTTCAGATTTGATTAAATTTTTCCATGTGTATTACAAACCTTAAATCATGAAAATTTTTCTTCTGGTAATGAATAGGGCCAAAAAGATCTATAATGCAACTTGTTATTGATCTGTTTATTATCTAATGCAAGGGTATCAAAGATGCAGCCTGTGGGCCAGATCCAGCTCACACTGCCCTATCATCTAGCCCATTCTGCTACTCATGGGTCTTGAACTGGACCTGCACCCTGCATACAGTGCATGCTAGACCAGCCCCAAACACTGAATATGGTGCACAGGGCTGGATCTGGCATGCACTGTGCATGGTGTGTAGGGCTGGATCCAGCGCACCCTGCATGTGGAGCACAGAGGTGGCTCTAGCACATGCATGGCATGGAGAATGCAGGGCTGGTCCACAGTGCTCACAGCGCCTGCACCAGACCAGCTCTGCATGCTGGATCCAGTGCATGGAGCTGGTCCATAGGCCCAGTCCAGCACAGAGACCAGCCCCATGCCATTAATCCAGCCTACAGACTAGCCCTGAATCACTCATTTGGCCCACTGGGTCTAATGAATTTGACACCCCTGATCTTCATAGTTTCATAGTTGGTAGGGTCGGAAGGGACCTGAGCAGAATATCGAGTCCGATCTCCTGCTATGGAGGGAAAAGTACTGGTATCAAACGATTCCAGTGGGGTGTTCATCTAACTTCCTCTTAAAGACCGCCAGGGTAGGAGCCAGCACCACTTCTCTTGGAAGTCGGTTCCAGATC
Organism: Alligator sinensis; assembly: GCF_000455745.1. Classification (NCBI taxonomy): domain Eukaryota; kingdom Metazoa; phylum Chordata; order Crocodylia; family Alligatoridae; genus Alligator; species Alligator sinensis. The sequence continues at coordinate 5,070,798 of NW_005841855.1, read as the reverse complement.
CTAGCCGCCCTGACTGTGAAGTAGCGCCTCTTGATGTCTAGTCTGAATCTACCCTCTGCCAGCTTGTGACCGTTATTTCTAGTCACTCCTGGTAGTGCTCGGGGGAACAGGGATTCCCCCAATGCCTGCTGGTCCCCCCTGACTAGCTTGTAAATGGCTACCAGATCCCCCTCAGCCTTCTCTTGTGGAGGCTGAACAGGTTCAGGTCCCTTAGCCTTTCCCCGTAGGGCCTACCCTGCTGCCCCCTGACCATGAGAGTGGCTCTCCTCTGAACCCTCTCAATGCTGTCCACATCTCTCCTGAAGTGCGGCGCCCAGAACTGGAAGCAGTACTCCAACTGTGGCCTGACCAGTGCTGCATAGATGGGAAGGATCACCTCCTTGGGCCTGCTCGAGATGCATCTGTGGATGCATGACAAGGTGTGGTTGGCCTTCCTGACCGCGTCCCCACACTGTTGGCCCATGTTCATTTTGGCATCAATAATGATTCCAAGATCCTTTTCTGCCTCTGCATTGACAAGAAGGGAGTTCCCCAGCCTGTAGGTATGCTGCTGGTTCTTCCTCCCCAGGTGCAGCACCTTGCACTTGTCAGTGTTGAAACCCATCCTGTTCTCATCTGCCCACCCCTGTAACCTGTCTAGGTCCAATTGCAGCCTATTCCTCCCTTCTAGCGTGCCCAATTCTCCCCACATCTTAGTGTCATCAGCAAATTTGAATAGGGTGCTTTTTACCCCCTCGTCCAAGTCACCGATGAAGATGTTGAACAGGGCGGGTCCGAGGACCAAGCCCTGGGGGGCCCCACTGCCCACATCTATCCAGGTCAAAAATGACCCATCCACTACCACTCTCTGGGTGTGCCCCTCCAGCCAGTTAGCAACCCATTTGACTGTGTAGGTGTCAACACCACAGTCCCCTAGTTTTTTAATGAGAATGGGGTGAGAGACAGTGTCGAAGGCCTTCCTGAAGTCCAGAAAGACTATGTCCACTGCTACCCCTGCGTCTAAGGATTTGGTGACCTGGTCATTGAAGGCCACCAGCTTGGTCTGGCAGGACCTGCCTCTAATGAACCCATGTTGGTTGCCCCTAAGCATAACCTTCCCTGCTGGCCGCTCGTGGACATGCACCAGGATAATTCTCTCAAAAAGCTTACCCAGGATCGAGGTAAGACTAACTGGCCTATAGTTCCCTGGGTCCTCCTTCCTCCCTTTTTTGAAAATGGGAACCACATTGGCCCTTTTCCAGTCCTCTGGCACCACACCAGAGCACCACGAGTGCTCATAAAGCCGTGCCAGGGGCCCTGCAATGACCTCTGCTAGTTTCCTCAGCACTCTGGGGTGAAGGTTGTCAGGACCAGCTGATTTAAATACATCCACTCCCTCCAGAAGTTCTCTGACTAGATCCTCACTGACCCTAGGCCTGGGTGCGCCTCCCTCGGGGCCTGAGGGGGTCCCGGCAGATGGGCTGATCTGATCCCTGCTCAGGAAAATGGAGGCAAAGAAATCGTTAAATAGGTTAGCCTTGTCATCTGGTGCAACAACCAGATTTCCTAGCGTGTCTTGCAGAGGCCTCATGCTACCCGGTACCTTCTTTTTGCCTCCTATGTATTTTTAAAAGGACTTCTAATGGGATTTATTCCATCTTGCTAGGTCTTACTTTTATCTTCCTCATGGAAGCTGCCATTTTGGGCTGCTTATTTCAGAATAATTGAAAATATAATCTTTTTATAGTGTGAATAAACTAAGTGAAAGGATAAGCAAATACCATTATAAAAACACTGCATTTTAGTGGAGTTATTATCCATTTTACAACTAGCACTAAGAATGCAGAAATGCTGGAACATTTGCTTTTAAATTCTGACAAACTTGCCAAAGCTATGGCACTGAAGACAAAAATGTACTGTGTCAGTGACATCTCTCTAGACATAGTGCTCAGATGTGCTCCCCAACCTTTTATTTAAACTATTTAATTTGAGGGTTCAGAGTGGCCACAGTCCCAGGCTTGCTCCAGATACAGTAATGCCTAAACTCTGGTGAGATTCAGAAAGAGGGCAATAATCTTCCTATTTCACTCATTGAGCATGATCCATTAGATGTGGATTGAATTTGACTAAGCCCACACAAAAGATGGATGAAGGAGGAGGCAGTTATGAAGCTTTTTACACAATAACTCACTCACTTAGAAGGAGGAAACACTGGGCTCATAATCTCCCCTACTTAAGGGGATTTGAGTTTACATTTCCCAACAGTGTTCTTTAACCATGGTATGATTGTACTTTCTAGGGTAGACTCCTTCTGTTGGAGTCATTTTGCCTTTTATTAAATGTTTAAATACCTATCAGAGCATGGACAAGGCCCCATGTCTCCCAGATGACTGCAGTAATCAGCCACTGCTGCTGCCACCACAACCGTTTCCTTACGTGTTTTGAAAGGAATGAACTGTCTGTTTTCTGAAAAAAAGAACTAAGATGCACAAAACTAAAAGTGGGTTCATGGTTTTGAATCCCTGCAAGTCAAGAGCTAGTGGTTAAATCTGTGGAAGAAGCATAGCTTTATTTACACACTTTTTCTCAGCATTTTCTACTGGTTGGATTAGATGACCAAAAATCAGTGTATGCTCAACATACTGGCTTCCATGGATCCCATTCCAAAGTACCTATGTCTTTCCAGGCAAGGTTCTTTGGGCAAATCTGATCTTTTATTAGACCAACTCAAATAGTTGAAAAAAAACCTTATTTGCTAGCTTTTGGGCCCAAACACCATTTGTGGAACTCTGCCAGCCTGCAAGGGGAAACCCACAGTTTCCCACATTTTTCTCCTTTAAAGGAGAATTCATTTATAAAGTTTGTTCATGACCCTTTCATATATTCTTGTAACCCAATTCTGAGTTATGAAATGCTGATCTACTCCACCCCACTGCTCAAAGCAGGACCACCCCCAACTAGATCATTCCAGCTGGGGCTTTGTCAAGGTGGACCTTAAAAACAGTAGCTGTAGCAAATGGTAGCTGCAGTGAATGATCTAGGGAGCTTGTGAAATGTTTTCCACAGGAGGTTTGAAGAAGAGGGTAGACAGACATCTGTTGGATGGCTTAAAAACAGTAAATCCTACATCTGTGTGGGGATTTGAATTAGATGACCTTTGAGGTACCTGCCAACACTACAAGCCCTGCTCATGCTAAGAGAAAGTTATGTGCATCCCAATATCATTCATAATAGGCCATCAAATAAAAGAGGAATCATGTATACATGATTTTAACATTTTGATCCAAGTATTTAAAATTGTATTGACCTAGAAATATCTGTTGGCTCTGTCACTATTAAGGTAAAATGTTGCAAGCAGCCTTAATAAAAGGCTGTTACTGTCTTGATAAAACCTCACTCAAATGTGAGACTCAGCAGATTCTTTCTCAGTGACAGAATCAAATGTGAGGTTGATGAGAAGACACAAATGCATGAAATGCTAGGACTGGAAATACTGGAATGTTACAACCATTAAGCTGTGCAGACAAAATGCTAGCCAACAGAGTTTTGTATCTTTCACATACTTGCCTTTTACCCATTGGTATAGATTGAAAAACTGTTACAACATCTTACTAATTAATGGTATATTCCTAATCCTCAATTCAGATCTCAGCCTAAGGACCTAACTTGTATACTGGGTAATTCAGCAGTGGACTTATGTGGATATGAAGGAACTTTTGCCTCCACCACAGTGCAGGTATACAGTCAACCCATAGCATCCACTGTTGCAATAGTCATTTCAGGCTCAATGAATCCTCTTTGTAGAGGGAGATGAGGAGGACTTGTAGTAGGAGATCTTCTGGTTCCTGCATTCTCATATTCTGCCCACACCTGCCCTTTGATGCTGCCAATTTGGGAAATGCTATTGACAAGAGTGTCATGCTGGGTCTTAGGTGGCCAGTTCTGGGGGTTACGTCAGGATCAGGAGAAGCAGCCACGTTCTGAGGGAGCCTACCAGACTGTAGGGAAGCCAGAAGCCAGGAGATCCATCATGGGAACTGAGTCAGAGATCCAGAGGGTCAGGCACAGCAGAAGGTTAGGTCTATTTGTTACTTTGAGGGGATTGTGGGATGTTGCCCACCAAGAAAAACTATGAGCCTCCCTTAGGATGGGAGGCCACTGAGAAAATAATAGCTAATTCCTCGGGGCAAAATAAAAGGCAAAACAGGGGCATAAGCAATGGTCAAAGGTTGAGAATGGGTGCACCAAGGGGGACATCAGGGACACCAAGCACAATACACTGGACAGTATCCACACGAATGAATCTGAGGAGCCAGTAGATGCTGTCCAGTGAAACTCTGCCCAGAAATGTGAATGGACAAGAGCCAGGAAAATGGCCTCACAGTTCCCAGAGATTCCTCTAGCCAGAGCCTCCTTCCTGGTCAGATAGATTACTAGCTTGGCTAGGGCCAGGAGGAGGCTGATTAGGATATCCTGAGACTTGGTGGGGCCATGGAGCAGGAGTGCATAAACAAAAGTGTGGGGAGTAGTGCAGCCAAAACCTGAGCAGAAGGTTCTGGAGGAGTGGTGAAGGGACTGCAGCCTGGCACAATTCAGGCAGGTATGCGCCAGGGTCTCCTGCTTGCAGAAGGGGCAGGTATTAGGGACATCCTTAAACCACACCAGATACACATCCATGGTGATGGCTCTGTGGAGAGCTGCCAGCTGAGGTCCCTGATGGCTCACAGGATCAGGGTTGAGTATATGCTGACAGAACAAGGAACAATGTTCTCAAGTTGCAGCAAGGGAGGTTTGCTTCACCACCCTCACTAGGAAGGTATTGAAGCACTGGAACAGGTTACCTAGGGAGGTGGTGGATGGATCTCTGATTCTGTGCTTGTCCACCAGGGGCCCTTGTCCTCACTGAAGGTGTCTTAGAATCAGAGAATCATAAAAAAGCAGAGCCATCCCCAAATATATAATTCCAGCCAAGGCTCTGTCTAGCTGTGTCTTAAAAACTTCCAAAGATGGAGATTCCACATCCTCTCTGGGTAACCTTTGACAGTGTTTTACTACCCTCCTATTGAGAAAGTATTTCCTAATATCTAACCTAAACTTCCTTTGCTGCAACTTGAGACCTTGTTCTGTCAACTGTCACCACTGAGAACTCTTTGGACCCCCACTTCAGGTAGTCTGTCCTCATAAGTCATGTGCCCCAGACCCCTCACCATTTTCATTGCCCTCTGCTGAAGTCTCCAATTTATCCATATCTTTTTTGTAGTGGAAGGCCCCAAACTGGACACAGCAGCGCAGATGTGGTCTCACCAGTGCTAAATAGAGGGGAATAATCATTTCCCTTGATCTGCTGGCAACACTCCTACCAATGCAGCCCAGTATGCCATTAGCTTTCTTGGCAACAAGGGCACACTTATCACTTGGTTTCTGGGTGGGATGCAATAGCAGGATGGTGGAGCATGTGGACCATGAGCATGTAGACCTGATGGCAATGGCTTGTTTGGAAGTGGACTAGCTTGGTATACCTCAGCCTTAAGATGGTGTAGTGGGGAATGTGGTGCAGCCGGTCAAGGAAGGGGTTCCATGATAAGCTCCCAGGGCCTGAGGGAATACTGGAGGCAGGGATTCCCTTCATGGAGGACCTGGTCAATGTAGGTGGGGGCAGTATCTGGCAGGGTGACCTTGACTTCCTGAAGTAGGTGCCAGAGAGCACACCCTGTGGATAGCACTGGGCCAGAGGAATCTGCCCACCATCTTCCAGCACACCCAAAGTACCTCTGTCACCAGAACCACCATCTGCAGGCAGAGCAAAAAGTCAGGAGGCTAGCTAGGATAGGTATACAGAAATTAAACTAGAATTGGATCAGGTCGAAGGGTCATGGCAACCTTAGCATCTTCATAAACAGTAATAAGAATAGAGTATAAATATTTATAAATATTCAAGGCCTTGGCCTGACAATGACTGCTGCATTAAGGAGGGACCATATGCCTCATATATTGGAAATGCAGAGGATCTGCTTCCAGAAGCAGGATTTTCCCTAAGACATATTTAATGTAAAAGAAGAAAAAAAAGGCAACAGAAAAAAAAATCATGGGAATTAATCTGCTTTCAAAATTATTTATTTAAACATATTCCAATTTAACAGTGATTATGGGAATATCACTTCTCTGATCTTTTTCTTTTTATCCCAAACTACCTTTTTTTTTACAGTTGGCCAGGTCTAATGTGGATCTGGTATCTCTGACACATCTTCATAAAGGGTAATAAGAATACAGTATAAGCACCTGTACAGGGAGTAGGAACACATTTCATATATTTAGAGGTAAGAGTATACATAACCCCTATTTAGGTTTCAAAAGCAAAGCTACTTTTGCATTCTATCACTAGATACTGCTAGCACATGCCTGAGAAAAAATAAATTAAGAGATATAGACTTATGACGCCCTAATTTTTCTGCTGATTGTAAAGCACTTGCTTTTGTAAAATTTGAGATGTTTGCTACTATAAATGCTGACTAAAATATCCATACTCCATCATATTATTGCATATGCAGCATTTAAGTAGAAATGAAACAAGACTTCCGTTCCCATTTTCTCTCTGTCAGTAAAATGTCCCATCTGCTATTATTCTAATATTTTACAAGAAACAAAAGAATTATAATCCTCAATTTTTTTTTGTCTACTGGCAAATCAAACTCCAAAGTGGGATTTTTTAAAAACCATCTCATTTGCATGAGGTCAGTAAGTCAAAATAGAAGAATGACAAGTCTGAGGCAAATCTCAACTACACAAAGAGGTCTGTTTGTATTGGCATTGTGAAAAAATTGTGAATAGATTACCACTCAGTACACACTGCCCTCTCAAAGCTGGGTGCATGTACTACTCCAGACATCACTATCTTGAGGATTCACTAAGCAGCAATTTCTCAACTTTTCTCAAGTGTCCATGAATCTTATATACATAGTAAATTTTAGTAGTCAGTATCCAAAACTATTTAAAAAATAACATACCTCACTCTTTCTATGCAGTAACTATTCACAAGTTTTCATACGAGTTTCCAAAAATCTATCAACAATTCTAAAGTTTACTTTAAAAAGCCAATGAGATAAGGTAAACAGTTGCACTGGATGTGACAGTAATATCCAGTTAATTTGTTCTGGGTCTGTTTCTTTCCTAGATTGTGCCATTTCAATTAGCTTAATTGAAGTAACACACTAGAGTAAACGACTGAAGAATCAAACCCAATCATCAGAGTGATATAAATATATCAACCAGTTAATCCTATATTATTATTATTGTCATGGTAGATCTGGGACACTGTGCGGCAAAGAAGTTAAATGATTTGCTCAAGGCCACAAAATAGATTGAGCAGCACAGTGGCACTGGAGATACTAACTGCCACGATGTTGGCACTTCTTCCAACATATTCAGCAATGAGCTGTAAGCATTTCAGACACACAGATACAGTACTGGAACTACGTTCTTCTTTCCCTTATTTAATCAAAGCTTTATTTAAAAATGACTAATATTATAAAATTATGACAGTGTAAATTAATTATACACACCTTGTAAATCATAATGTTTTTACTTTACCCCTTAATGGCTTTAAATAAGTTTCTCTGTTGAATAGGCCAGATAACAATCCTGTGTTGTCTGTGTGTTGATTGTTATATATGTTGTCATGGTAGCTGATGTTACCAAGGAAGTATGTTACCCCATTTAAGCTTTTAGAGCTTGTATTAAAAATAAAGTTCTCACCATGAAAACATAAGAAAGCATTAAAATGACTAAGCCACACTAAAATGAACTATGGGGAAACATTATATTTTCAATGCAATTAAATTGTGAGCTTCAACTTCCATTGTTAAATTAAAGAAATAATACAGTTGCTGTAGCTTGTAAGCAATACTAAGATTTTATCATGTGCAAGATCAGAATACAATATAAACACCACAATGTGGTCCAGTTGTAAGAACTCAGATCAAAGATTCAAGCCAGGTGTGGCTCTGGAGTTTCATTGCTCAAGGCTAATTATTCAAAAAGTCCCCACCCAAGAAAGTAGTTTATCAGGTTTACCTTTTTGCTTGTAGACACTTTTTAAAGAGGCATTACCCAAGCTCAGCTCTTGTAGGTGCTACATTATAGTTATCAAAACAATTTCACATCTTTTATGAGATGACTGACTAAGCCTAGAGTACATATATATTTAAGTTTGTTTTTTTTTATCAGGAACTGGAGTGGAAAAAGTTGAGCTCAGCCATATCATTCAACTGTCACAGAAATACAAGCAAATGTCATGAATTTTAGAGTGGGTTGAACTGCTTAATAACTGTTTTAGTCAACAGGCAGACAGTCATAGTACAGCAGAGTCTACTTGCATTATTACCCTCTTAAGGTACAAGCCTGCTAAACGATGTATTTTCTGGGCATCAAGCCAAAACATATGAAATGCTACACTACATTCTACAAAATACATTAACTATGTAATACACGTTTGAATATAATTTTTCTACTGAACCTTTTTTTAAAGAAAAGTTATGCCTTTATTTTGCTAATGACTCAGCCTGTTTTTATGAATACTCCGGCATGTCTCATTTTTTAAAAGATTTAAAACATCTCTTGTTGTCATGTTTGTCAAGTTAATTTCCAGTAACTTCAGGAAATTATTTTTGGGGTAGTTAACATTCCATGGGTATTGTTTCCTCCTGCCTCCCTTCATTTTGAAAAAAAAATCCTTTTCCTTCAGTGAGATCCTACATTTTCCAAGGATGAGCCTTTCTGATATTCAAACTACCTCCCAATTAAGCAAACAACTAAGCCAGTGGAGAGAATGCTACCATTTGCTGCTGCTTTAGGCTTGCCAAATATACCTATCTCTTTGAAGCAACAAGGAAGTAGAGAGGGTGCTGAGCATTAGAGGGATCTGGGATACATCATCTGAGATGCATCTTAGGCTCTACTCTTTGTTCAGGGTTGTGACCCAAAATGTTTGCTAATGCACAGCTAGGGTTCCAATACTTACAAGCAGCAATGCATATGTATGTGAATGTGTACATGTTCATCAACATACAGTGTGAAGTTGGAGAGAAAGGAGTTGGAATGTGAGGAACTTTGAAACAACTAGATTCCAGAAGGTTTTAACTTTCTGAAAAAGTTAAAGCCTCATTTTAGGTGAGGGGAGGAAAAACTGTAAGTTGTGTAAACTGGATGTTACAAATACTTCTGAAGGAAAAGTATTTTTAGCAACAAACATTTTTCAGGAACTTAGTAAATGGTTAAAAAGTAGCAGGTAATTAATAAGAACTATGAATGCTAATATTTTCATGAGGCACTGCAGCTGACACCCCATTTTAACTGATTTTTAAACAAATCATAAATTCTGAAGATAATTGCTTCCTTGGCTTAATGACAAAAGGAATTCTTATGTCTATTGTATGTACTGTTCAATGCCAAAGGCACTGTACAAGCTAAGGCTAATGCTTAGAGACCTACTGATTAATAGTTCTGAAGCTTATTTTGGTTATGGTATGATAAATTAGGGAGTGTCCTTCTTAGTACAAAACCTGAAATTACACCTTCTTTTCTGAATAACCAAAAATCCCTGCACTTCTATTATACAGTGTCAAGAAAATATCATTAAATCAAGGTTAATATATGCTTCCCATTACAAAACAGTTCCCCTAATATAATTCTTTTCTATTCCACTTCTTGTATTGTGCCCATCATTGTGGCATCTGGCAGATTTCCAAACACCAAACAATGTGACTTACTTAGCCGATATGTGGTACTTCACCCTGGGGGCTAAACTGCATGCGACTATTTTGCCTTTATAGCACAGCAAAGGCAAAGTGTATTCTTCTAAAGTGATTAAGAGAATGTATGCATATCTTATGAAATATGCTGGTAAGTGTATACGTGTATCTGTGAGTGTGGCTGAATGAATAAGTTACCATGAGGTAAGTAAGGGAATGAACTTAAGAGTGTCAGCCACTCCTCAACAACCACTCATATCCATGGTCTTATTCCATGATAATGCAAGATAGCTTCACTGAGGACAATCAATATGGAGTACCTAAGTTCATATCCTATTTTATCTTCTGTTAATTTTTTCAATAGCTGTACTGTGTGTTGAACTGCAAACTCATTTTGAATGTAGGGCTTATCAGACTTCTCTGCTGTCTTTTTTACTTGCATGTTGAACCAAGGGGCTGAGATATTGGGCTAAAAATGGAAGTTTTACAAAACTTTATGAAACTCAATTCACAGGAAGCACCCTTTAAAAAAAATGAATATGGCCCAGGCACAGCCAGCTTTACAAGTTTGCGCACTGTCACAGCGGAGGGGGGTGTGTGTGCAGGGGAGAGCATATGAAAAACGATCACCTTTGATCACGTTAAGGTTTGTTAAAGTTATAAAAGTCATGTTTCTCCCTTGCCACTGGAGTGTGAGAGCAAGAATAATTCAGTTGGTCTAATAAAAGACATCACATTTACCTAAATAACCTTGTCTGCCTATATCTCTTGACCAACACAGCTACAACCAACACCCACAAAGGACTCTGCATTTAAAGGACAAGCTGATGGCTTGGGGAGAAGCCAGCCTGTAAGAGGCAGTAGGTTTACCACCGCAGTTAAGACTGTATTTTGTGATTTGAAAGGATTAGATGAAACTCCCCTCAGCAAAGTCAGCCTACAAGAGGCTAAAGGCTCACTAACCTGCTTGCAGTCTTCTGCTGTCAATATTTCTGTTATCACTAAATAAATCAAAATAATTTAACATGTAATAATCTGCCTAGAAGATGGTGAACTGTTATTTTCAAACATGGTACTTATGGGTATCACATCTAGCCACTGAAAGCTCAGTTTTGGTTTGACTCTGAGCCCAGAGTGAGAAAGATTGTTATGCTGTAGTCTAGGGAGGCCAAGATTCACTGTCTTTTCCCCTAGTTTCTGAATTGCCCTGGAGAAGAACAAACTACACTGTGTTATACCCATTGCTATGTGTAGTTCCTGGATATTTCTCACTCTTCCCCATCTTGCCCTGGCCACAAGAACCATTGTAGAGACCAACTCTATGAAATCTACCTTCCCTCCCAGGTTGTGGATAGCAGTAAGAGTAGTTAAAATACTTTATATTCTGTTACCCCCTTTGTTTCTGGTATGCAGGGTAGACTACATTTTTGTTTTGAATATCCTTATGGTAACATTATTAAATTAGATACAAATAGGCAATTTCTGAAAGAAAACATACCAAAGTGCATATGCAAAAGTACATACAATGTGTACAAAAATATTTGCTATGAAAATAAACCTTCAATGTAGTGTGAAACAGAAACTACCAATCTGTTTCAGTCTGGCCACTTGGTGCTTTGGTGAGTGTAGCAGTTAGCCAGGATCCAAGATCATGCTTCAACAGAGAAAAGATAGAATGTTCAAACACAGCCTCATAACTATTCCCATTTACTTGAAAGATGAACAGAACTAACATTGAATTAATTATATATTAAGTCTGCCTTTATATTTGTTGGTCACACAAAGGGTCCTAAAACATTTGTCCAACCTTCCCTATGGGAGACAGAACCTTTGTAGAAAATGGATCTCAAAAGTTCTGGAGAAGATAATTATTATATGTTCTTGCAACTACTGGCCCAATACAAGATTGTTGCATGAGGGCTTAAACTGGGGATATCTATAGATGTTGTAGATAAATTTAGAAGTTAATTATGCTCTCTTGATCAACACCACTTAAATAGTTTTGCTTCTAAAAAAATTTAAAAAAGGTTGTGGACACAGTCATAGAGTATTTTTAATATAATTAAAAATGAATTTTATGTCAAAGGATGATGATGAAACAACCACAGAAGGAAGAGAACAGACAGTTTTGTAGACCCAAGCGGTAAATCTTTAACAAGGAGAGTTCCCTCTCCCAGTAGTTACTTTATCTGATTAAGTAAACATCTTTCCCTTTTATACTATATTCACACAAGCCTTGCCTTCTTAATGTAGAGGTATAGAACCATTATGCCGTAAGGCATCATCATGCCCATCTTCCAACATCTGCAATGTACATAAGGAAAGGTTACAGGAAAGATGGGACAGAAATATTGTTTATTGATCACATATTCTCTCAAAATGTTCAAAAGAGCAGTTTGTTACTGCTTCAGTACTGACAAAAAAAGTGATGGCTGAGTTATCTCTCACAGCTCATCCCACCGAAGGTAGATCTGGAGTCAACTCAGATGATTCTTTGCAGAAAGATCCAGCTGGGGGGGGAGGCGGGGATGCAGAACAGTAATGATGTATACATTTTAGCTTACATTTTTCAAAAGTTGAAGAATGACATATTGAAATACCTCAGGCACATTTCAAGACTGTATTCTTGATGTGGATGTGTGTTTATATTTAAAATAATTATGTCAGCTTTATTTTATATATAAAGTCTGAAAAAATATATCTCTGAAGAATTTGGCATACTTATAAAAATATATCTACATTTGGCTGTGATACTGCAGTTTGATCCATGAGGAAAAAAAGGGCCCGCCCAGGCACACCAAGTTAGAGGGATTTGTCCCAGTCAAGCACTGAGCCACTAAGTTAATTGTATTCCAATGCATCAGTAGATTTTACAAGCCTTACCACTTTATTCTACAGCTCACCGTAAAGCGTAAAGGCTCAACCAAGCCAATGGTCCAAAGGCTATTGTGATAAAGATATCAGTTTCTGTTGCTAGTGGCAAACAATGAAGCAAGGCATTACATCGAGATGCCTTTGGCTCAGTCAAAAGACCAACCTACAAGTGAGTCAACTGCGGGCAGCCTTTGGCCTAAGTGCAGAGCAAGGTTTGAATTCACATATCTAGAACTATAACTGCCCCCCTCTTATTGCTCTGCCCCCCACATTTCCACTCATTAAAAATCATGCCTGCATTGAAATAGAGGAGGATATAGGGGAAAAATATATAAAATTATTAAGTAATAATTTTGTTCCTAAAAACTTATCTGATATCTTTCCCAACTATACAGTTGGTTCAATAACAGATATTGCCAAAAAATCCTTGCCTCTTATGCCACTTCTATTAATGTAATACATTAACATATGTTAGAAAGAATAATGCCCCCAAATACTCTACTAATCCAATATAACAAACAATTCTAGGACAAACCTTGAATACTCTTTTTGTTGAAAATTTGTTTAAAGATTTTTTTAAATGAAAACAGTAGTTAAAGTTTGCTTGAGTATTATGAGCACAGCTCTATTGGCATAGAGTAGACCATGGGAGCCTCTCTTTTTTGGAAGGCATACCGCAAATCAGCCCCATACCTTCCTGGAGTGCCATTCCCATCTCCTTTCCCTGCCCAATCAGCTGCTCTGTTTTCTGTTTTCTGACCCATGGCCCTACCAAATCTGTTGTTCTGCTTTCTGTTTCCTGCCCTGTACTCCCTGTCTGATTTTCTGTTGTTTTCTGCTCCCTGCCCTATCTGCTGCTGTGCTGCCTGTCCTTTCCCCAGTCTGCTGCATATCACACACAGAGGCTGCCTGTGCAACTTGTGGAACATGTGCTGCAGGTTAGCCATCCCTGGAGTAAGGATAAGATATGACACAAAGCAAAGGATATGATAGAGTGAACATTTATGAAGGGATTCTGCAAATAAATTTTGTGATATAATTAAATATTAACAACTCTGACCAACTAAGCAGGGCTTAACTACACACCCTTACACTTGTATCATTATACACTGGCTACATACAACTACAATATCTGCATATACCCTAAGACAAATATTGTTTTCTATTATGCTCTTAAGAGTCAAGACATCCCAAAGGGGTATGAGGAAAATAGAAGACATTGGTACCTACATCTTATTCTGAGCCATCACAACAGAAACATTCTGCCCCATTCATAAACATTCTATAAATTGTGAAATTCTTAGATGTGGTTGTTATTCAAAAATACTCATGAAGGTTATCAGCAAATTTGCTTAGCTATTCCATGAGTGAGGTGTAAAATCAGCTTTGCACAGCATTTACACAATTAGAGGAAAATCTCACCATGTTTCATGGTCCCAGAGAATTACATGGCAGTAGTGCATATATAGTTTTATGTGCAAATTGGAGGAGGAAAGAGATATACACACATGCCCGTGCACAAAAGTTGGGTGGGAGCCAGGGAAGGAGTGACCTATTTCTGTGTGCATCATCTAGTCTTCCCACCACCAAAAGTAGTGTGAACAGGGGGTGGTAAATTAAGTCAGTGAATGAACACTTAGTGTGGAACACTAGAGCATGTTGTTAAGGCATTTTTAAAGATATAGTATTATGCGTTATCTGAAATGGATCTTGATACACATACACATTTTTAGATCGTATGTATTATTACTTCTTTTTTGGCTCAGCCAAAATATTACTGAAATCAGTCACTGACCTCAAAGGCCAGTGATCAAAATCAATAAAGTAACTGACACTTTGCTCCCATCAGTATAGTTGATGATCAATACTCCATAAAACCCTAGAGACAGAGATATCTCTGTTCCTGGTGAGTAGAAAGGAACCTCTCTTATGGACAACTTTTAAGGATGATTGTAGTATAAATGAAAATAAGGTTACATCTAAACCCTACTCAGCATTTTAAGGATAGTTTGCTTTAAAGGGAAAGGCTAGACGAAGGGTTGGTACCATAATTCTATTCCCATCTCTGGCCACTCTTTTTCCTGGAAAAATTCAAATGACTCCTCTGTTCTCCAGTTTTTTTTTCTATAAATGGGATACAGTCATTTAATATCCCTTGTAAGATTGTTTCAACAAATCTTGCAACAATGTGCTATACAAGAACTAAGGTTACCCAATGGTATGCTCTGCCCAAGAGAGGAAGCAGCACCCCGATCAGTAGCATAAGTATTAGTTGTAGCTGCCTGTAAAAGATCCACTAATTTTTGAGTCTGTGTACTTACTATTTTTGCTCTGCTTTTGTGAATAATACATTCAACTGATGGTTTGAACCAAAGATGAACTTTTTAGTTCAAAAGTCATTCTATTTTAAGAAATATGAAGAGATGGTAGTTATAGCTACAGATTGAACAGCTTCATTAAATGGCATGCAGGGATAGGAGGATAAATGGCATACCACAGTTATTTTTCTGGGCAGGAAGTTAAAAGTCAAATTCTGATAAACATTAAAAACTGCTGCATACTTCTCACTTTGACTGTTCGAAAACCTGAAGTGCATTGTTACAGGATCAGTTTGCTGGCAACTGCTGGGAATACAGAGGTTTGGAGAGTAAATAAAATCATAACTCTGCTCAGACAGAGGCAAAGATTTTTTTAATGGGGCTGTTCTATTTGTAGGTATAACTACTATCCCTTCATATGTATTTATTATATAAATACTTATGGTTTTTGTAATCACGAGCTTTGGTACTGCAGCCAGGGCTTGTGTGGTCATGGATAGTATGCTCCCATCACCTTAGAAGCTTAATTGGTAGTAGTTTTGTTGCCAGTAGGATCTTCCAAGCTGGACAGGTCAAACATTTGTCAAGAACCTCTCAAATAACCCTCAAAAAACTCACAAATGACTACATGGATAAACTTGGAAAAAGGACTCAAAATTGAGTAAGTTCACTATTTTAAACTTATACTGAACAAGATCTAGTGGAACATCTACAAAAGTACCACAGCAAAGAGATAAACTGATAGAAAATGGGTCTCTTGAAGTTTGCAAATCCACGTTGTTTCACAGTAGTGGAAAGACTATGCCATGAAATGAAAAAAGGGTTTATGATGGGTGATACAGTAGTTATTGGCAATGAGGCTATCAATCTGCTATCTAAGGCTGAAAGAGAAAATGCACAATGCATATCCTCCCCCGGAAGAAATGGATGATGACAATAATGGATGGATGGTAACGGTTAAAAAAACAGATTTGAGACAGCAGAGCAGGGGTGCTCAACCCCTGGCCCATGGGCCAGATCCCACCCACAGTGTCTTGTCATGCAGCCCACAGGGTTCCCCATGGATTTGTGTCCTTGTGCAATAGATCCTGTGTGCAGGGCAGCACGGGGCCTAATCCTAGAATGCAGAGCCTGGCAGAGGCAGTGCAGGTCCCAGAGCCCAATCCCTGTACAAGGCCTGGAGCCATGATCCCAGCATAAGGGGGCTGGGCAGAGGTGGCACATGGTCCCGGGACCCAGTCCCAGCACATGGGGCTGGGCAGGGACAGTGTAGTCTCCGTCCTGGCATGTAGGCCCAACCTTGTGGCATGGGCTCCAAACTGGCCCACAGACCAGCCCTGTGGAGCTGAAAGATTGAGCACCAATTAATCAGAAGATGATGGGAAGGTTATGGAAGATGTTGATAGTGAGAGGGAGACCTAAAGAAACCCATAGAAAAACAACAAGCATTAAAAACAAATATGGTTTGATGAAAACTGTAGGAAAAAGTATAAGGACTTGCATACAGTGAGGATTCAGAATCAGAATCAGTCTCAAGTTGAGGAATATGATAAAGCCAAATAAGGAGATAAACAGCTAGTAAAATGAAACAAAACACTCATATATAGGTACATATATAGCTTCATGAAGGGGACAGGGCAGAAATATGTATATATGAAACATTTATATGAAAAAGCAAGACACACACACACACACAGAGCCTTTTTGTCTATTAGGAACATAACATTTTAAAAGCTCTTCCAACACATAATATTGATTTAATGGGTCTCTTTCTGAATTCCTTGTATAACAAAAGCTCCTTTTCCTGTCAGTAGGTATTGTAGGTATGGGAAAACTCTGGAATCAACCAGTATAGTTTCAGCTTTACCTTCATATACAAAAATTGATGTATTGTTGTATTACAGATTTGATACTGAATATGCTGAACAATGTTTTAGTATGATACACTATTGGATAATTAAAACTGCTCAGTTTAGCAGAAGGCTAAGTTGTGACTATGTGTCTCACACCCACACTGGCCTCCATTGTGAGCTTGAAAATATAGCTAAGAATTATGCATGATCTACTTGCTCCTTTTCAGCACTTAAGAAGACCAGAAATTAGACAGAATAGCCAGTTTAGAACAACTCTGAGCTGGCAGATGCCTCCAAATCACAGGACTTAGTTCTTATAGGTTGGTTCTTCAATTATTGGGATATCTGCTTGAAGGGAAGCACAGCAGGGCATGAGTAGTCCAGTAAGTTCTTGAATGAACATTCTAGTAAATTCTTGGAGTTTGTTGGGAATAACTTTCTGATACTCATGCTGGACAGACCAGCCAGGGGATAAGCTCGTCTTGACTTGCTACTCACAAATGAAGTAATTGGTTGAGAATGTGAAGGTGGAAGGTAACTTAAGTGTGACCATCAGGGGCAAATACAGGAGGGTGCATTGGTGCACTTGCACCCTACTTTGATTTCCACTCCACCCAAAGTTTAAAACCAACTGCTTGGCAGTGGCAGTAGCATTTCTAGTCAGGTAGTGCTAAGGTAGTCAATTGACTTCATGACCAATTATAATCAACCTCACATTCCCTTCTAATCACTTCATTTCACAGGTGTTAGTGACCCTCTCTTCTTTTGTATGGTCTTGATGTTCTGCCAGTCAAGCTATTCTTTGTTCTACAGTTCTGTTGTCTGTTAGCAGTTTTATTACCACCAGCAGCTATTTATTCATTAGCAGCTTCATTGCGAGGCCAGGAGCAGCCCTTCAAATTGTTTTTAATTCATTACAGTGAAGTTATATTGATTTTTGCTTCAATTTTAAACTGAATGATGTAGCCCTAGGCCCTTAGCATATTCATCAAGTTTCTAGCTGTTTTTTTAAACCGGAAAAAGATATGTGTTGTTCCATATATGATGGTACACCTCATGATCTGCACACACTCTTTTCAAAATTCTAGTTCTGCCCCTGGTGACCACAAAATGTTCAAGATCCTAAGGGGAGGAAAGAAGATCAGCAGAATAAAGATACTGGACTTTAAAAATGGAAACTTTAACAAACTCAGGGAACTGGAGGGCAGGATCTTCTGAGGGACAAATCTGAGGGGAAAAGGAGTCCTGGCTGTTCTCTAAGGAGGCTCTTTTAAAGGGCACAGAAGGAAGCTATCCCGATGTGATGGAAGAATGGGAAGTGCGACAGTAGGCCAACCTGGCTAGGTAGCATTCTCTTTAATGACTTGAAACTTAAAAAGGAATCCTATAAAAAGTGGAAACTTGGTCACAATATGAAGGAAAAGTATAAAAGTATGGCATGGGAGAAAATTAGGAAGGCCAAGGCACAATTTGAGATGCAGCTGGCATGGAATATAAAAGGCATAAAATGGGATTCTACAAGTATGTCAAAAGTAAAAGGAAGGCTAAAGAAACCACAGGTCCCTTATGTAATGCAGAAGGCAATTTAATTATGGATGATGTAAAGAAGGCTAAAGTATTTAATGATATTTTTACTTAAGTTTTCCTAAATAAAGTCAGCTCCCAAATGAAAAGTACAGTTGGCAACAAAGATGGGAAGGAGACAAATGGCCTAGAGTAGCAGAAGAACAGATTAGGGATTACTTAGAGAACCTATATGCCTGCAGGTCAACAGGTGCACTGTAGGGTACTGAAGGAATTGGATGAGGTAATTTCAGTTCTCAATGAGTACTCATCGAGTTTCGGTGAGGTCACCAATGATTGGGAAAGGACAAATATCATGCCTATTTTTAAAACAGAGAAGAAGGACGACCCAGAGAATTACAGACCAGTCAGCCAGACCACAATACCTGAAATACTTATGAAACAGGTCCTGAAGGAATCTATTGTAAAGCACCTAGAAGAGAACAAGGTGATCAGGAAAGGCCAGAATGGATTCATCAAAACAAATCATGACTGACCATCCTTTTATGACAAGGCAATGGGCTCTGTGAATAGGGAGAGAGCCGGGGATGTGATATACCTTGATTTAGCAAGGCTTTTGATACAGTTTCCCTTGGCATTCACATTAATAAGCTAAGGAAATTCAAACTACAGGAAAAAACTGTAAAGTGAATACATAACTGGTTGGATCATGGTGGTCAATGAGTAGTCTTCAGTACTTACTTGGAAGGAGGTATCAAGTAGGGTTCCCCACAATCTGCTCTGGATCTGGTATTGTTTAACCATCTTCATTAATGATTTGGATGATGGGATTGAGTACATGCTTAGCAACTTTGTGGATAACCAAATTGGGTGGAGTTGCAGACTCTTTGGAAGGTAGGGAGAGGATCCAGAATGGACTGGAGAGACTGGAAAAATAGTCTACCATTAATTATATGAGATCCAGGAAGGACAAATGCAAAGTCCTGCACTTGGGACAGAATAATTACATGCATAAATACAGGCTGGGGAATGACAGACTAAGCTGTAGTACTTCAGAGAAGCTGTATATGTGCCAAAAGTATGTTCTTGTTTCAAAAAAGAGCAACAACAAACTGGCTTGTATTAACAGGAGTATTTCTTGTAAATCAAGAGAAGTGATTCTTCTGCTCTATTTAGCATGGGTGAGGCTTCACTTGCAGTACTCTGTCCAGTTGTAAATCCTACACTTCAAGAAAGATGTGGACAGATTGGAATGAGTTCAGCACTGAGTGACAAAATGATTAGAGGCCTGGGAAGCAAGACTTAGGAGGAAACTCTGAAAGAATGAGATTCAATAATCTGGAGAAAAGAAGGCTGAATGGGATTCTATAACAGTGTTGAAATACCTGAAGGTCAATTATAGAGAGGATGGAGATGGGTTTTTCTCTGTGGTCATAGAAGACAGAACTAGTTGCAGCACAGGAAATTTAGTTTGGAGATACAGAAGAACTTTTTGTCCATGAGGGTGTCGAGGCATTGAAGAAATCTACCTAGAGAAACTGTGGAATCTCCATCCTTGGATAGTTGCAAAAGCGGGTTAGGCAGACACTTGGCTGGGATGGTTTAGTCAGGGATGATTCTGCCCCCAGCAGGGGCTGGACTAGATGACATTTTGAAGTCCCTTCCAGCCTATTTTCCTATGATCCTAAATTGTCTGCACTAGGGTTTTTACTCAGGTTAGATAAGTGTTATTGCTACTATATTATCCACCACCCCCATACCCTGCTGCAACAGGAGCAACCTGCTAGCAAGTGCTGGGAAACCAGAGGTTTGGAGAATAAATAGAATCATAACTCCACTCAGAGAGAGGAAAAGATTTTTGTGGGCGATATGTTGTATTGGACCAACTGTATTGTTGGGAAGGATAAAGGCAAGTTTGAGTATTAAGTACTCTTCCAACTCTAGTCAGACAAGTTTTTTAATGTTAAATCCCTGTGGAGGGAGGAGTGTGATGGACTTTTGACAGGTCTGTAGCAAAGTAATGCCAGGTTTACAGAACAACTGGGAAGCTGTCACGTGCATTGTGGTGATTCAACCAAGTGCTTTCTGATGTTTCCTCTCAAGTAGTATAATTGTGAACCCACAGTGCCTGCCTGTAGTTGAAAGCTATAATTCAGATTCATATAGCCTATTCTTACTAATTCATATGTTCATTTAATATTTTTCAATAATTCATTTTATTGTTAACCTTTATTATACTGCTGAAACAACAGTTCCACTTTGTGTGGGTAACATACAGCTGGCAGCAAAAGCCTATTTAGCAGGAGGAAAGGCAATAGATAGTAGAAGATAGGAGTCTGTGCTATAATACTTTCAGCCTATAAATTATAAAGTATAGATTTCTAAGAATAATTACTAGGTTTTAAAATTTTTTTACTAAATATTTTTACTGGCAAATGTTGATTTGTTGAAATCAAACAGTTGTGTGGAAATGTACTTGTTCTGAATAAATTGTCTTAAATTCAATTCAGAATTTTTGAGCAAAGGGAAACAGAAAGAGATCCATCCCAACAAGAAAAGCCAGCAGTTCAGTGGTTAAAATTCTTTTTCTGCATGACTTATAGCTGAGAGATTAAATTTAGGTCTCCCACATTAAAGGAGAATGCTCTGCTTATTAAGCTATTCCACTTGGGATTTTTTTTTTTTGAAGAGTTTGGTATTCCAAAACTTTGAAATTATTGCTAAATGGAATTCTTATTTTCTAACCAGATACATAATCAACTTTTTCCTGTTGCTTGGAGGACTGCCCGGATATAAGTGAGCAAATATCCATTTGCTTAGCGGTCTGTAAAGTAAATATCCTCACAGGATCTCTTAAAGCTTATGCAATTGGAAAAAGACCAGTGGTTTTAAAAAATACATTCAGTGCTAAACACTGTGATACTGCATCATTATGTTTGACAACTTCAGTTAGCAAAAGTAAAGAAATTTGAATTTATATTTCACAAAGAAACTTTCTTTCCATTTCACAAGGTTGTCATATTAGTGTGAAAAAATGTGTGATCTGTATATATGTAATATATGTGTGTGTGTGTATGTGTGTGTGTGTACACATAATATGAGTATATAGGTACAAATCTACCCTGGCTTCTGCCAAAAATGGGTGCACCATTTTGACAGACTATGGGTTTTATTGTAAACATTAGGGCTGTGCAAAACTTTGGTAGCCAATTTGATTTGAAGGAGATTCGGCCCGATTCAGTGGCCAAATCTCTGAATCCAAACTGAACTGGGAGACTCATTAATCTCTCTGAATCAAATCAGAAGCCTCTGAATTGATTCAGAGAGATTTGGAGATTCAGCCATAGACTGTACAGGCAGGCACTAGGCAATGCTGGTGGGAGTAGCTGGGGGAGCAGCTGGGCAAGCCCCGGCTTGAGCTGGCAGCCTTGGGAGAAGCCATGGCTCGTCTGGCTGCTCCCTTGGCTGCCCTGCTCCTCCTCCCTACTGGGGTGAGGCAGGCAGTGCTGGCAGCCCTGGGGGCTGGGGGAAAATGATCGGGGAAGCTGGGGAAATAATTGGGAGCTGTGGGATCAAACAGGGAAATTGAACCGGGAGGAATCATCGGAGGCTGGGGGAATAAACAGGGGCTTCCCCTCAGCTCCTGGTTCAATTCCCCATCTCTCAGTCATAGTTGGTAGGGTCAGAACGGACCTGAGGAGATCATCTAGTCATCATCAGTGGGGGAACCCCACTGCCCACATCCCTCCAGAAAGACTATATCCACTGCGACACCTGCGTCCAAGGACTTGGTGACCTGGTTATAGAAGGCCACCAGGTTGGTTTGACAAGACCTGCCCCTAATGAACCCATGCTGGAGATCATGTAGTCCGACCCCTTGCTGTGGCAGGAAAGAGTACTGGGGTCAAACGACCCCAGCCAGATGTTTGTCCAGCCTTTTTTTAAAGACCCCCAGGGTAGAAGCCAGCACCACTTCTTTTGGAAGTTGGTTCCAGGTCCTAGCCACCCTGACTGTGAAATAGCACTTCCTAATGTCTAACCTGAAACTACCCTCTGCTAGCTTGTGTCCATTGTTTCTTGTAACTTCCAGGATTGCTCGGGGGAACAGGGACTCTCCCAATGCCTGCTGGTCCCCCTTGACTTGTTTGTAGACTGCCACTACATCCCCTCTCAGCCTTCTCTTTTGGAGGCTAAACAGGTTTAGGTCCCTCAGCCTCACCTCGTAGGGCTTGCCCTGCTAACCCCGGATCATGCAGGTCGCCCTCCTTTGGACCCTTTCCATACTGGCCACATCCCTCCTAAAGTGCAGCGCCCAGAACTGGACGCAGTGCTCCAGCTGCGGCCTGACCAGAGTCGCATAGAGGGGGAGGATCACCTCCTTGGACCTGCTTGAGATGCATCTGTGGATGCACGACAAGGTATGGTTGGCCTTCCTGACCACGTCCCCACTTTGTCAGCCCATGTTCATTGTGGCATTAATGATGACTCCAAGATTCTTTTCTGTCTTGACACTGATGAGAAGGGAGTTCCCCAACCTGTAGGTGTGCTGCTGGTTTTTCCTTCCCAGGTGCATTACCCTGCACTTGTCAGTGTTGAACCCCATCCTGTTCTCATCAGCCCACCCCTGTAACCTGTCTAGATCTGCTTGCAGCC
>NW_005841855.1:5041652-5046992 GCF_000455745.1 Alligator sinensis | reverse complement strand
GTGTAGGGATTACTTCCCTTTGAGCTTGGAGGATTGTCTTCTTAAGGAACGACCACTCCTCCTGGATACTCAACTCCCGCCTGCTCTGGGACCTCACTGCTTCCCCCACTAGTTTTCTCACCTCGTTAAAGTCCGCCCTCCTGAAGTCAATGGCTGCTGCCTTGCTGGAGGCTTTCACCACCTTGTGCTGGATGGTGAACTCCAGCAGATGATGATCGCTATCACCCAGGTGGTCGAGCACCCTCAGACCCCGTACTAGGTCGTCACCCATGGCCAGGACCAAATCCAACAAGGCGTCTCCCCTGGTGGGGCTGTGTACCTCCTGGGTTAGATGGAGGTCCTGTATGTCAGTTAAGAACCTGCGTGAGCAGTCAGACCTGGCTGTCTGCTCCTCCCAGCAGATGTCTGGAAAGTTTAGGTCACCCATGATGACCACATCTTGGACGTATCTCCGTGAGCTGACTTAAGAATTCCTGGTCTCGATCTTCTCCTTGGTTGGGTGGTCTGTAGTAGACCCCCACTGTTAAGTCCCTTTTTCCCCGACCCCCTTGTATTCTAACCCAGAGCACTTCCGTTTGCTTCTCCTCTGACCCAGTATTACACACTGTGGATGTGTGTTGCTCCTTGACATAGAGCGCCACACCCCCACCCTTCCTGCCTGTCCTATCTTTCCAGTCATTCCCCTCTGCTCCCTGAAAATTCCCCCCAGCCCCCAAGGCTTCTCCTGGTGCTGTCAGCACTGCCTGGTTCATCCAGCTGCTCCCCCAGCTGCTCCTGCCAGCACTGTCTGTATAATCTATGGCCAAATAAGAGCTGAATATCTTTGGATTTGGATTCAGTTGAATCAAATCTGGACAGTGATTCGATCTTTCCAGTCATTCCCCTCTGCTCCCTGAAAATTCCCCCCAGCCCCCAAGGCTTCTCCTGGTGCTGTCAGCACTGCCTGGTTCATCCAGCTGCTCCCCCAGCTGCTCCTGCCAGCACTGTCTGTATAATCTATGGCCAAATAAGAGCTGAATATCTTTGGATTTGGATTCAGTTGAATCAAATCTGGACAGTGATTCGAATAATAGATTCATAGATATTAGGGTCAGAAGGGACCTCAGTAGGTCATCAAGTCTGACCCCTGCCCTGGGCAGGAAAGAGCGCTGGGGTCAGATGACTTCAGTTAGGTGCTTGTCCAGTCTCCTCCTGAAGACCCCCAAGGTAGGAGAGAGCACCACCTCCCTTGGAAGCCCATTCCAGATTCTGGCAACCCTTAATGTGAAGAAGTTCTTCCTAATGTCCAATCTAAATCTGCTCTCCATCAATCTGTGGTCATTGTTCCTAGTTACTCCAGGGGGTGCCCTAGTAAATAGAACATCTCCTATTTCCTGCTGCCCTCCCCTGATGAATTTATAGGCAGCCACAAGATCACCTCTCAGCCTTTTCTTGCACAGGCTGACGAGATCTAGGTCTCTCAGTCTGTTCTCCTAGGCCCTTGCCTGCAGGCTTCTGACCATACAAGTGGCCCTCCTCTGAACCTTCTCAATATTCTTCGCATCCCTCTTGAAGTACGGCACCCAAAACTAGATGCAGTACTCCAACTGTGGCCTGACAAGTGCTGCATAGAGGGGAAGCAGCACCTCCCTGGACCTGTTCATCATGCATCTGCTAATGCATGATAAAGCGTGGTTAGCCTTGTTGATCACTTTGTCACACTGATGACTCATGTTCATCTTGAAGGCAACTATGACTCCAAGATCCATTTCTGCTGCTGTGCTGCTGAGAAGGTCATCCCCCAGGCTGTAAGTGTTTTGGTGGTTCTTTTTGCCCAGGTGCAGCACTTTGCACTTGTCTTTGTTGAACTGCATCCTATTTTGTTCTGCCCATTTTCCCAACCTGTCCAGATCCACCTGAATCTGTTCTCTACCCTCGGGTGTGTTAACTTTGTCCCATAATTTTGTATCATCTGCAAACTAGGAGAGGGTACTCTCCATGCCCTCGTCCAAGTCACTGATGAAGATATTGAATAGCACTGGTCGAAGAACCAAAACTTGTGGGACTCTACTGCCCACATCTTTCCAGGTCAATATCGACCTATCCACCACCACTCTCTTGGTGTGACCCCCAAGCCAGTTTGCCACCCATCTGACCATGTAATCATCTACATCACAGCCTGTCAGTTTATTTATGAGACTGGAATGTGATACTGTATTGAAGGCCTTCTTAAAGTCTAGGTAGATGACATCTACCTTGACTAAGCATTTTGTGACCTGAATCACCGAATTGAATCACTGTTCCTGCAGATTTGCCGAATCTGATTCTGAAGTGAATACTTTCCACTTCATACAGGCCTAGTAAGCATGCCCCTTGAGCAAGTGTCCCCCCTGGAGTGCACCCATGATCACCATAAGAAAGAATGCCACAGCAGTAACAATTTTATAATTTTATAAATTAACAATTTGTGATGAGAAGAATTTATATTCCACAATCATATACCTGGACAATCCGAAATATAACTTTAAACTTGTTTAACTCTATAGTTAAAAAAAAATAAAAGAAAAAATAAAAGAAAATAGAACACTATAATAATGGGGGAAAAAAGCCAAATTCTGTCCTGTGTTACCTTCATGTAATGCATGTGGGGTTGCCCAGATATAAGCAAGCTAAGAATTTAGCTCATGGATATATGAAATAATTCCACAAAAATAGATCCATGGTTTTTATCTGAAAAAAAGATGAAGAAGCATTTATTGGGCCAGAGTCTCATATCTGCTACAACAGTTGTTCTTCTCTGTTGAGCTCTGTTACTCCTGCCATGATACCCAAGTTGGAAGGGAAAAGGGGCATGGTGAGTGGCCCGCTGTGTTTCAGTCTTCTGTACTTTAGACTGCACAAATGTGCACTTGACTGAACCAGGCCCTGGAGTAAATGCAGTTTTAAAGGTGACCACAATTACTATTTTACATTATTCTTTAATGATTTGGAGTTGTGCTATTCTAGACAGCTTACCTCTATGACTCATTATGATCTAAACACATGAAGGTAGAGCTAATTTTACATAGTCTGGTTTCAGTAAAGCCAAACAGAGCTAACAAGCATAGATCTGCCTGAAGCAGTATCACTTAAAAGCAAACCTGAATTTGCTGTACCAAAAGTGGCATTTATCAGACAAATCTTCACATCCCATCTCCCAACAAGAAGCACTAAAGAACTAAATAATCAAGCAACAGGTGATTTCCAAACTCAATTCTAAATTCAGTGATATTTAATTAAGTATTTGATTGTGCCTGGTTCTTGCCAATATTTTTAATTAAGATTCATAATGTCTCCAGTGACAGTATCTGGGCCTTCAAGGTTAGATCCCAAAGAACACACTGAAGTAGTTATGCAAAAATCTAAGAAAGGAGTGGCTGTTCCTCATGAGTTCTGCATCTGCGAAGATGCAGTAAGTAAAAAATCTTCTTCAACTTAATATTTGTAGCTGAATATTCAAGAATCTGTCCAATTCTTCTTTTGAATCTGGCTAAACTATCAGCTTCCATAACATCTGGGCTAGGGACAGACATTACACATAAACCAGTTTAAGTGATCAAAAACTGGTTTAAACCTGTAACAGAACAGATGTTCAGTGCACATAAACCAGTTTGAAAATGGCTGAAACTGGTTTGAGATAAACCTGGTTGAATGTAGTATCAGACTTAACTGATTTGGGTCACATCAGTTTATGCAATGTCTGTCCCAGACCCCTTGCTGGTTTACATTAAATCAGCCTCCCCCAGCATCCTGGCATGCTCTCTAGGCTGGGTTGGGCATGGTTCTCTGCTCCACAGCAGGGCTGGCCCCTCCCCACTTCTCCTTGGCTGGAGCTCTAGCAGAGACTGCAGGTGTCTGCCTGTTCTCCTCCCTTCACTCTAAGTAGGGATTTCACTGTCCCCTCTGCCTTACACAGACACACAACTTTAGCTAGCAAACCACATGCTGGCTACGGTCCATGCTGTGGCAGATGAGATAAAGGCAGAATCAACAGGTAGCTGGTAATGTCCCTCTGTTTGCTTAATGGGCTGATAAACACTGTGTTATTAATTCCCTGCTGGGCTGGACAGAAGGGGGAGGAACCCCTCACTAATCAGAGCATCTTGCCAGGGCCTGGCCACATCCCTCAGGTCAGCATAGTGGAAGGGAAGGGAGGGATGCTTTAGCGCCCCCTCCAGCTTCTAGCCTGAGCCACTGCAGGCACGTGCCTACATTTTTTCAGTCCAGAGGAGATGATTGTATGATTACAAAGTGGTTTAGCCTAGCAAGGTTAAACTAACCTGCAAAGACTGAAGCAATTCAGGCTCAGACTTTTTGAAGTCTCCCTAGCCCTGGTGATTAGTTTGGCTAATATTCCAAATTAGACTGTTAATTTTTATATAAACCTTTTAGATCATTCATCTAATTAGAGTTCTGGTAAAATACATAATAGAAGATAAAAATGTTGAGTAGTATGAGATTTAATAATTAAATGCCAGCATATGTTTAAGTCTATCTGGATACAATATTCATCTTTCAGACAAAGCAGTATAGCTCCTTTCAATATGATTTCTAGAGATTTTTTAGTTAAAAATGTCACAACCCAGTGATTTTTGGTGCCTCGGCACAATGGGATTTTCTTCTTTGCAGCACAGAAATGCACGGTGCAAAGAGTTCCCGCTATTCGAATGCAAATTTGTGTCCCGCTATTGGCCAGTGTTAAATTATTCACATGTAGCGGCTAGTAATTGGCTCGCTGGCTGTTTAAAAATTTGCGCGACTTCCGCCCAAGTCGAAGAACTTTGAGCACGCTGCAGAGTGCCTCTAAAGAGATCTGACTTGTGGCTAGCTGATCGATAGACTGATCACCTATCGATCTTTCTTCCCGTCGCCGAGCGCAATCCCAGACGTACCCTTTTCCCGCCGCCTTAAATTGCGGACGGATTGACTGGCTTGGGCCTCGCCAGCTGGAACAACTCGTGTGGTTGTTCAGACGACCGGACCACCTGCGTCGTGATTGCAAGCGGCGTGAGTAAAGTTTTTGCAACCGATAAGTTGTGTCTGCCTCTCCATTCACCAGCCCGCCCTAACGTACGAGCAATTTCTAACTCAACTCGAGTAGGCTCTGGACGTCCGAGACATGGCGACGAGGATGGGATGTAAGGGCACGGTGATGGAGATGAATCTGATCGGGTGCTGCCCCTGGCGCACCGGGACACGCCCCGTAGAGAATGCAAACGATCTATGGGCGCATATCGCTTACCACCAGGCGGTAGAAGGGGATGAAAGAAATATTGATGGCTACTTCTCGGTAAAGAGAGAAGAAGCAGTAGTGAAAGAGTG